>NC_134355.1:478705608-478908108 GCF_048569485.1 Anomaloglossus baeobatrachus
AGAGACAGGGGGTTCCAATACTGCCTCTCATTCTAGGGGACACTAAGCTATCCCTAACCTCCTTATTATCCCTGAAGGTGGAGATGACAGAGTCCCATGCTTTACTGTTTTCCTGACCAGAACTAAAATGACCACACCCCTCACGGAAGGAAGGGACAGGAGTGTGTTGGCAACACAGATTAAGTCAGACAAGGTAAAACCAAAACTCAGACATCGCAAATTCACAGAAACAAAGAGTAAGAAATTAAGGAGAAAAGTAAACCAGCAATAAAAGGACAACAAGGGTTAACACCCCAGTCGGTCACAGCACTAAGGTACTACAATATCCAGTAACAACACCTCACCCGAGCAGTATACAGATGTTATAGCTGGCATTAAAGGAGGTGTCCACCCAGGATCTATAGGAGAGGAGCAAATGTGACTGGCTCCCCCACAGAATGTAATAAAATGATACTAAAAAGCAGCCCAGCATAGTTTAACACTTGCTAGCCTGCCTATGATCTAGAAGTCTGTAGGTTCACACCCGACTCTGCCTGTGCTAATCACAGACATCAGAGACGTTAGCAGGCAGAGTGCCAGAATTTGTAGTCTCCACATATCCTGAAGCCACCATGACAGTCGGCAATGTTTGTAAAAACCTCCTTGTGACAACTGCTGTCCATTCCTCAGGGCCTCTTGTTTTAGTTATCAGATGCCTCATGTGCCAGTTGTTCACTATAAGCGGCAAGCACCAAATGTCGCACGAGCGACGGGGGTGGGACTATCGCGCTCGACATCGCTAGCAATGTCGCAGCGTGTAAAGTACCCCTTAGAATCAGACAGTGAGCAGCAGGGGGCCAGAGAGGTGAGTGATGGGATAATTTTTTTTGTTTGTTTTTTTCTATTTGCTGACCATTTACAGTTCAGAAAAATGATGGCCTAAGGACTTATGTATTCTAAAGGTAAGCTCTTTTTTTCCCCAGTCTTTTTTTATCGAGCACATGTTTAGCTTTAAATACTTTTTAACTTGCTTAGGAGTGGATTCAGATAAATTATGGCCATTAACTGCCATTTTTCTGAATTGTAAAAAACAATCAAAATGAAAAGAAAACAACTATGCTCATCCCTTCGCTCACCTTTCCAGATTTTCTGCTCTTTATCCCTTAACTATCTGGTTCTCGTCTCATCTTCTGAGCACTGAAATTCCTGGGAGTCTCACACTACACTAGGACTTCTGGCTCTGATGAGGCTTTGGATGGTTCTGTGCAAGCATGCACAAGGTTTTGGCAGCATGTCATTATGTTATGAATAATGGTGGGCAAGCACTAAAATGCTTAAATGCTCATTTTTTGCTTTGAGATGCACAGACCCTCAGATGAGCTGTAATGAGCATTATCAAAAGTCAATGATTGACCTGTTTGGTTCTTTGCTCACATACAGTTAGGTCCAGAAATATTTGGACAGTGACACAAGTTTTGTTATTTTAGCTGTTTACAAAAACATGTTCAGAAATACAATTATATATATAATATGGGCGGAAAGTGCACACTCCCAGCTGCAATATGAGAGTTTTCACATCCAAATCGGAGATAGGGTTTAGGAATCATAGCTCTGTAATGCATAGCCTCCTCTTTTTCAAGGGACCAAAAGTAATTGGACAAGGGACTCTAAGGGCTGCAATTAACTCTGAAGGCATCTCCCTCATTAACCTGTAATCAATGAAGTAGTTAAAAGGTCTGGGGTTGATTACAGGTGTGTGGTTTTGCATTTGGAAGCTGTTGCTGTGACCAGACAACATGCGGTCTAAGGAACTCTCAATTGAGGTGAAGCAGAACATCCTGAGGCTGAAAAAAAAGAAAAAATCCATCAGAGAGATAGCAGACTTGCTTGGAGTAGCAAAATCAACAGTCGGGTACATTCTGAGAAAAAAGGAATTGACTGGTGAGCTTGGGAACTCAAAAAGGCCTGGGCGTCCACGGATGACAACAGTGGTGGATGATCGCCGCATACTTTCTTTGGTGAAGAAGAACCCGTTCACAACATCAACTGAAGTCCAGAACACTCTCAGTTAAGTAGGTGTATCTGTCTCTAAGTCCACAGTAAAGAGAAGACTCCATGAAAGTAAATACAAAGGGTTCACATCTAGATGCAAACCATTCATCAATTCCAAAAATAGACAGGCCAGAGTTAAATTTGTTGAAAAACACCTCATGAAGCCAGCTCAGTTCTGGAAAAGTATTCTATGGACAGATGAGACAAAGATCAAGCTGTACCAGAATGATGGGAAGAAAAAAGTTTGGAGAAGAAAGGGAACGGAACATGATCCAAGGCACACCACATCCTCTGTAAAACATGGTGGAGGCAACGTGATGGCATGGGCATGCATGGCTTTCAATGGCACTGGGTCACTTGTGTTTATTGATGACATAACAGCAGACAAGAGTAGCCGGATGAATTCTGAAGTGTACCGGGATATACTTTCAGCCCAGATTCAGCCAAATGCCGCAAAGTTGATCGGACGGCGCTTCATAGTACAGATGGACAATGACCCCAAGCATACAGCCATAGCTACCCAGGAGTTCATGAGTGCAAAAAAGTGGAACATTCTGCAATGGCCAAGTCAATCACCAGATCTTAACCCAATTGAGCATGCATTTCACTTGCTCAAATCCAGACTTAAGACGGAAAGACCCACAAACAAGCAAGACCTGAAGGCTGCGGCTGTAAAGGCCTGGCAAAGCATTAAGAAGGAGGAAACCCAGCGTTTGGTGATGTCCATGGGTTCCAGACTTAAGGATTCGCAACAAAATATTGAAAATAAAAATATTTTGTTTGGGTTTGATTTATTTGTCCAATTACTTTTGACCTCCTAAAATGTGGAGTGTTTGTAAAGAAATGTATACAATTCCTACAATTTCTATCAGATATTTTTGTTCAAACCTTCAAATTAAACGTTACAATCTGCACTTGAATTCTGTTGTAGAGGTTTCATTTCAAATCCAATGTGGTGGCATGCAGAGCCCAACTCGCGAAAATTGTGTCACTGTCCAAATATTTCTGGACCTAACTGTACATCCAGCCATAATCAGAGTATTTCCGGTGAGTGGGCGAAGTTTGTTTTTGGTCACACTACGTCCGAGAATGTTGTTTTATCCCCCAGGAGAGCCATTGAAAGGCTGCAATCAGCTCACCCAGGGGTGCCTGCTTACATCATGCAGTGAAGCAATCCTGTGCACTGTGGTCATTGTTTCTAGAACAAAATATCCAAGCACCCGCAATACTCATTCAATAGTTCCTGAGCACCTGGATGCACAATTGAGTAATGAGCAGTGCCTAGCATGCTTGCTCATCACTAGTTATGATCTTTCACATGTTTGCACAGAACCACCCTCGGGCTTCTTCAATGCCAGAAGTGCATGCATAATGTGAGAGGCTCAGGGACTTACGCACTCATGGCACTGATGAGAACATGTGGCAAAGACTAGAGTTGTGATGGTCCAGAGGTCGGAGAGGTGAGAATTAATTTAATATAAAGATCTTTTTTTTCATTATGGTCTGCAGTGTTGAGAAGGAATTTGAGAAAAATTAAAATTTTATGAAAGCAGAAAAGGTATTGTTTGGGTTTTAATATCTGTCCACCTGAAAACATAATAAAAAGACCCACATTAAAATGTATTTTCTGAGATTTGTGTGCAAAAAATATATTACAACACATGTTTTGCCGCAGTTTCAAATGCTCTCTGATTCCATATGTAATTTTGCTCAGTTAAATATGTTTCAAGTACAATTATTGACTCTTTCTGGACATAGTGGACAGGTTACAGTATCTAAATAAAATCAATATCTACTTTGTATGCATTGTCAGTTCTAAAACTCTTGCCCAGCACACAGTCCGAAAATATTATCCCCTAGAAATCTGCTATTTCAAGAAACCTAAAGCAGTTTGATCTGAAATCTTTCCTCTTACTTTGTAAGTCTCAGGGAACTCCATTTTTAAAATCTTCCTTACTTTTGAAGCATCCAACTTCTTCCTGCTAAAGGTTAAATATGATGGACGTAACCCAAAAGGTTAGTGGTGTCAGAACAAATAAAATGGGGACTCAGATTATAAACTGTAAGAAACAAATTTAAGAAACTGGCTCATGACTTTTGGATATGAAATATGTCATATCTATGTGCTAGAAAGCAAAACATTAAATTGCTACATTTTGTAATTATCAATAAATTCAACAGAAAATGGAGTCTAAATTGTTAAATCCAGCACCAACATTGACAAAAAATCGTGGCAGACGTTGATATGATTGCATGTGACTCAATAATCCAAATGATACTATATACAAAATACAGTTTTTGAAATTCAATTATTATCCACCATAAAACAAAATATGAAAACATTGGGGGCCTGTTCCATCCACAAACCCTATTGTGTTCTTTTGTTGGGCACATGAGGAAGCTAATATTAGTGGATGCTTGGGGATGTATCATTGTTATATAGAGTAATTTCTATTAGAATGCCCTTAATAATAGGGATACAGTTGTCTATAGAGGAGTGATAAAGACTTCTGTATAGAAGCTTTTCCGGTAAAAGGCGGATAATTGCCAAACAGGATTTTTTGCAAAGTTTTCCTATCAGTTCCTACACAGAGTTCTTTTTTTGCATTCTTACATTACAAGTCACCTGATTCATAGATCACATAGGAAAATGAAGTGTAGTGTAAAAAATGCAACAAACTAAATGTCAGTAAAAGCTACATGATATCTTAAAATCTGTTTTATTACAAAAAGGGAAGAAAAAAAACCAATACTACAAGCTGAAAAGCATAGTATAAATGGATTAACCATGGTGTATAGGGGCTGCGCTGCTGAAAAGACATCTCTTCAAAGTGAATAGAATAATAAAAAACCTTATTCCATTCACTTTGAAGACACGTCTTTTCGGCAGTGCAGCCCCTATTCCCTGTGGTTATCCATTTATTTTCATAATCCATAAGGGATTTATTCTCCAAGTGATCAAACAACACCTGCTGAAATATCTGCATATAGGTTAGCATAATGATATTACATAATTGGTTTATCTTCTTTTTACGGTACCATACTATATCTGGGTACTTTTGTGTTCTACTGAAACCCATCATCTTAAAGCTGGAAACTTGGCTCACCTAGAAAATTCTGTGTGGTCAATATAAAGGACTGGCACATGACTTATTTCTTCCAAAGACAGTACTAAGGACCAGGGGGAATACACTGCGAGTGGAAGAAAAGCGATTCTGACAGCTAAATAGGAAAGGGTTCTTTACAGTTAGAGCAGTCAGACTGTGGAATGTCCTACCACAAGAGGTAGTAATGGCAGATACTATAACAGCTTTTAAATAGGGCTGGATGATTTCCTCAGTATACACAACATTGTTGGTTATAAATGACTTAGTGACCAAATGTAGAACTGGTGGAGGAAGATTGAACTAGATGGACCTAGGTCTTATTCCAACCTATGTAACTATGTAACTATGTAAAGGGAACCTGTTGACAGATTTTTGTTTTGCAGCCTGAGAGCAGCATGATGGTGGGGCACAGACCCAGTAATGTAGCATTTAGTTTACTGAGTGCAGAAATTGTGCTAGAATCACAGTTTTCTCTCCTGAAAATCTAGCAGAGCTTCTAATGCTGAGCTGTGTATTACCCCACCAACACCACTAGCTGTCAGCTTTCTGTGTACAATGTATTTTCACACAAAGTTGCTAATGATTCGTGGGGTCATGGTTTTAGCAGGAGGTATATGACACCTCCAGCAATTATTTACTGCTGATAAGATACTGATTTTATTGAAACAGCAAAACGCAACCCAGTAAGTAACACATTGCTGGAATCAGGGTCCCTGCTCTGCTCCTTCATCATGCTGCTCTCATTAAAAGCAAAAACCTGTTTTCAGATGACCTTAAAAAATATCCACAAATGTGATGCAGTCACTACTTAAGGGCAGAATAGATGAAAGAGTACTCAGGAAAGATGGGGATTGGTAACGGGAGGACACGTATGAGCACAAGGAGTAAATAGAGCCATAGTCAGGTCAATATCTGAGGGTCACAAAACCAGGAGAGCACATAATAGGTGCAGGGAGGAAACAGAGGCGTAGTCAGGTAACGGTCCGAGATCAAAAGGCAGAAGGTCACAACTGGAACAGGGAGAGGGCAGAGAAAAGTCAAATAACAGTCCAGTGTCAGAACACAAAGATCAGAACACTAGCAGAGACAACAGCACAACAGCAGAACCAGAAAATACAACTGGCAAAGTTCTGGGCGAGCATGCTCAGTAAGAAGCCTGAGCAATAACCAGTAAGGGGGAACAGCTGAGTAATTAGCACCAACATGGAATCCTGCGCTATCAAACAAGCTGCTAGCTCAGTAACTCAGGAAGGCGCTGCAGAGCATCTCCGAAGGTAAGATGCTCTGCCCAGAGGAATAGTAACTGTCAGGAATGTAATTCAGGAAAACGCAGCAGAGCATCTTCTAGTCTGCAAGGTGGTCTGCACAGAGGAATCGTGACAACAAAAAGCTCAAGTTAATAATTGCAGTGTACGGTATATAACTTTTTAACCATCATTTCCAACGTATTTAATTTAGTAGAAAATGTTACAATTGTAATATGGCTATTAACAGATCAGATACCATTATCTACCTGGAATTTTCCTTATCTGTATTAGTCTATTCTACTGTTAGATGCAAATGACTGTGAATCTATAGGTGGGATATACTGCAATTAATCAAGGGTCACGACTGAATGCACATAAAATGCTTCCATCAATAAATCAGAAAACATGTAACCAGTGGTCAGACATGTGTTAAATTCAAGTGGAAATCTTACTTATTACATTGATTCATGAACCAATCAATTGCATCAAGAAATTAGCTCTTCTGTTGTTAGGTGTATGAACGACGAATGACCTAATTAATCATGTGAGCAAAAAAAGTCTCAGAATCTAATTTTTTTCAGTGCAATGGTGAAGCGAAAATGATAAAACAAAAATACAAAATATATATATAGTAACTTATGCAATTATTAACTAGGATATGTTAAAATTCATTTTTCCATTGGGCAAATTTTTTGTTATAGATTTGTAGTTCAGTATTTTAGCCTTCATTGTCTGATATGAATATACAGGAACTACATGTTCATAACAGATAATGTGCCCACTGCTAGCGAGGATGAGGAAAATGTCCTCCTCTCTATATGTTAATGTAAGTTAGAAATAACTTTGCAATACAGAATATAGCAATGTAAAAATATGGATTAAACAACTGATGCAAAAAGTATATTAGTTATGCCATCTATTCAATGCATAAAAAATCCAGTTGTTAAAAATGTTAGATTGAATGCAATTTTAAAATATATATTTATTTATTCATTTATTTTGTTTAAAGGCTGTTGTGGTTTTACCCTTCCCGTCCCTGGGTGGAGCGTTGAGTCTCCTCCGCTTCTGCTAGTGTCTGTTATTGTCTTCATTGGTTACATCACAATGACAGTGCTGCTGTTAATCAGTGAATTCAGTGGCTCTGCCTTATGTAAACGGCATAAGATGCCCAAGGCCGATGTGCTCACAGATTATTATTCAGGTGTAAGGCAACCCCCAATGAGCACTGCAACACACAGGGTACACCGGAAACATGATACAATGGTGGGCCTGGCGCTAGGGAGAGAAGGTTGGGTCACCTCCTACACTCACCTGAGGCTGATGCCTACAATCTCTAATGTCCACAATACAGATTCTTCCCCCCATCATCAATCAAGTGCCTAGGGCCTTGCTTGCCCTGAACTCACCCTGGCTACTGCAAAGGTTGGTGAGAGCATTAGTCTCACCGCTACAATAATACTACACAAGGAGAGGGAGACAGACAGGGAAAATAGACTCAAAAGGGAAAATACTCCAAGCTCCTCCAATGCAGCTATACACCCCCGCTGCAATTTTTAGGACTCCTCACCTTCTTCCAGAGACTGGCTTCCTCCAAAGTGGTCAGCATAAGAATGATGATATTCTATAAGGAGCATCAGATGGTAAGGCACATGACCATGTATAGCAAAGGGGCGTGATAACAATGACCTGCACCTGAGCTTAAGGTACCAAAGAATAGCCAGATAGGAAAGAGTCCTAAACCCTACAGCATCAAAAAAATTGATACATTTAAGCACAAGTTGCAGACCTGTGCATAATAAAGCACTGTGATCCTCTGGTCTCCCCAAACCAGGGCACAACCGTGACAGTACCCACCATCTACAAAGGACCTCTATACCCTCAAAACCAAGTTTTTCTGGATAAGATGCATTGAATAAATGCACAAATCTACAGGTACTCACTTCTGCTGCCAGTACCCATGTCCTTTCCTCCGGGCCATAACCCCTCCAGTGTACCAAATACTAGAGAGAACTGTGAAAAAATGAGAATCGACTATTCTTGCCACCTGAACCTTAAGGTTATCATAGAAAAATGGAGGCAGTGGTAATGGTGTTGGCTTCAAAGACACAACAAATTTCTTAAGCAAAAACCTGTGAAAAAAATTAAGGTAACTGAAGCTGAAAGGCCACAGGATTAATTACGGTGATCACTTTATACGAACTGTTGAACCTAGGACCAAGTTTCCAAGACGTAACTTTCAGCGTGATACTTCTAGTGGACAACCATACATAATCATTCACACACAGGTCTGGACCTGACAAACGTATATTATCAGCCATGTGTTTGCACATATCCTCCATAACCCTTAGGTTGTTTAGTACTATATGCCATATGGAAGAGAATAATGAGGAAAATTTTTCCTTCCCAGAAACTTTTGAAAACCCCTTTCCACTGAAAGTACAAAATTGAGGGTGGAACCCGTAGGCATTAAAAAAGGGTGCCTTGGCAGTGGATTTATTGAGACGGTTATGTAAAGCCTCCAAACTTTGATTTAAGCATTCAGTCTGCCCATTAAATTGAGGATATGTAGCGCCCCTGACTACATCAGGGTGCTACAGGGAACTGCATCCTGCAACCCAGGGTATAGGGCCTACCCCTCGTGGTTCCAGGTTCCCATCAACAGTGTCACTGAAATCCACAGTACAAATCCCAACCCCACCTCACACCAGGGCTTGACAGACACCAGTGGGTTGGTCAAGTTGGGGCACGGCCGCCCATCTAGGGGTCAGGCAGACTGGAGGGAAGGTAGACAAGGAGTTGAGTTGTAGCCCTCAGAAAGTGAGGAGCAGGGGAGTTGGAGCTCCCAGGGAGGTGACAGGTCGGGTCGGAAACGGTGGTCCGGGACCACAGGAGTCGGCGACCGGTATTAGGAACACTGGACAGGAGTGTAAAAGATGCAGTCTAGGAGGACTGTTGGCACCAGAAAGCCCAGCTACCTTACCGATACCAAGCACAGCGGGGTACAGGACCCTAGATCAGGGAACAGCTTCAAGCGCCTTTGTAATTAACCTGTGGAGGATAGTCTCTTTATGAACTTTCCCCAAGAGTTCAGAGATTGGAGGCATCAGCACAATGTGGGGGATAGGGTTCTCAGAAATACACAACCCACTGAAATCCCAAGTGCCAGCCACCAAGAGCACAGCTGCCATACACATGGGTAACGGGGCCCTGAAATCTTCAAGCCAAAGGGCCACAACTGTCAATTTATGCATGGAAACAGGGCTCCAGACTTACCAAGTGACACTGGTGGGAGTGGGACCTGGACGGGCTCTCTCCCATAGAGACTGCGGTACCTAGAGACTTTGGTATACCATCTGTGTGAGTGTCTACTTATTCCACCTAATCCAGCACCACAACTACCGCAGTGAGTAATCTGACCCCTGCACCCTGCTTCTCAAGGCCAAGTCATCAAATACCCACTATCTGAGGCCTTCCCTACCTGCAGAGGGACTGACACCAGACTGTTACACACCGACTGCCCTGGTACTCCCATCGACAGCGGCGGTACTCCCCTTTACCACAAACCCACAGGTGGCGTCACAAACATTCATCCCCTGTAAATATCCCCTTACATTTGAAGTGGCTGCAAGCCCCTGGGTTCGGAGACCCTCGAGTCACAGCAACCCCGGATCTGAGTAGTTTGACTGCTGCTGGCACGGCACAGATAGAATGCTGAGCAAAAAGACAAATGTACCCCCAAGGGGAGAACAGGATGCCTTCCGAAATTTAGAGACAAATATGGTCCCCCAACCTGACACCACATTGGAGGGAACCCTCTTGGGTTTCACGATCTCAGATACATACACATGAGCCAACATTTTTGCATTATAAAGAGCAGGTAAAGCAATGAAGAGCACCATTTTACTATACCTATCCACCACCATTAAAATCACCATCCTCCTGTTATAAATAATCTTATTTATGTGTCCCTGTTATGTACTGTGTAATGGCCATGTCTGACCCTACAGGGATATTGATTGTTAGATACTATCAGTGGAGGACGCATGAGAGAGTATACAGATAGCACATCATGGTATTGCAGTTGACTATTTTTGTGACGCTAAGCATTTCCCTACCTGTTTTCAAAATTTTTTTTACATTACAGAAAAAATTATATGCAATCTCATGCTGTAATGTCTGCATACCTTTTTACTTCCTCCCCAGCCCAGGAGCATGGTTAGATCATGTCCCTGTATGATCAGATATGGCCATTACACAGAACATTGCAGGGGGATATTTATAAGATTATCTCAGCACAGGAATATTTTTTTTAAAACACCTCCAATTAAGAAAATTATTAATATTCCAAGATTAATTGATTAAAATCAACTTTAAAATTATCTTTGTACTTAAACAGGAAACCCTGTTTAATGAGATACAGTAGGTGAGTTATCACTAATGAAGTCAAACCTAATAAAATGTCTTAAACATTCAAAACAACAAAAAATTCAAGGACTTTATTCAGAGGCTGTATGGCAGGGCTTGTACCACAGGGTCTCTGTGTGTTACTTTTTAATGCTCTTTTGAGAAGAGAGCCATATGTTCTATGGTGTTACCTACTTTCCAAACTTAATAGATCATACCACATTTTTTTGTATTACATTTGAACAGATATATAAAAAAAATTCTTATAGTATAAAGATAATCCATTGGAATGACCTGAATTTCTGAATTTATTACTAATAAAATGTGGCCTGATAGTTATTACAATTGATGTTAAAATTGTAGACAAACACAATCAAACAAAAATGCCTGAACATTTTTTATCTAAAGAGCTGGATATTTGTAATACAGGTTATCTGAAAAGTTGATTTATTTTTTAAATAATTTATTTTACTTATTTCACTAATAATAAATAATTTGGTTTTGTTCCTGCATTTAATTGCTGCCACACTATTGTGATGAAAAAGAAGGGAGCCCTTGAATTTCATAGCTTGTGATACATACCGTTTTAGCAGCAATCACCTTCACTAAATTTCTTCTCTAGCACTGACTAGGAATTTTGGACCATTCTTCACTCTAAATGTGTTTTTGTTAAAGGGGATTTAATATAAAAGTAAATGCATTCTATGTAAAAGATCTTAGAAAAACTCTACAGTTTTAAAAACAATGAATCTTAAAAATTGCATTATTTTCCGATTTCAGGCTGTCAACAAAATAGGTTATCCAGTAGCAGTATTCTCTTACTCTGGTCGATAATGTGCAAATGGCTTTTCTGTAGTTAATGGGTTATGTGTGCGAAGACTGAGGAACACTCATAGGACATAGTTAGCAGCTTGAAATAAGAAAATAATGTAATTTTGAAAATGAATTGTTTTTAAAAATTGTACTGTTTTTGATTGTAAGCATGTAGAATACATTCATTATCTGTCAGGACCGGGAGGACTGATGGGCCCAGGAGGTGGATCCACTGGACCGAGTATCCCACCTGGGGGCAGGGTACACGGCAGCCGGAGAACTGGCGTGGCCGGGACAGGTATAACCAGGTCAGCAGAGTCACAAAGTTCTTTAGGACGGTAAGGAAAACAGGCACAGGTACCAGGGAGCAAAGACAAGGAGTCTACAGGACACGGCACCAGGGGGCCTGAGCACCTAGCTCAAAAGACAAAGCTTCCAGACACGTTGATCAGGCAACGCCCCTATGGAAGGGCCAGTCTTATATATCCAGCACAGCCGTAGGTCACTTCCTGCTTCAGGTGTGCTGGGTCCATAAAACCAGGAGAGTGGGCGCGGCCTGGTCCTATACAGAGGCATGAGGCTAATACTCAGAGTCAGACTCATGAGACCGGGAGCAGGACACAGGAGAGCACGAGCGGCAGCCATGACCGGTGGACACGTGGAGTGGATCAGTGGGTAAGGAGCAGTGCAATGACGGTGAGGCCGGATCGGTGGGTACGGAGCGGTGGTGCAATGCAGGTGCGACTGGATCAGTGGGTATGGAGCGGTGGTGCAATGCAGGAACCGGCTCAGTGGGTAAGGAGGGCTGCTGGGACACCGGGAGCGTGACAGTATCATGGTAAAACCCCTTTAATCAATATTTCTGGGATGTCTTCAATGGGCATCCATCTTTAAGGCCATACTACAACAAATCAATAGAGTTTTGGCTTGGACTTAAAGGGTTTTTAATCCGAACACAGTAAATTTTAATCAATAGATTATGATATAGTAATAAGTTCTACAATTAGATGTGTTTATAAAAATGTTCCTGTGCTGAGATAATCTTTTATATGTCCTTCTGTTATGTACTGTGTAATGGCCGTATACAGGGACATGGTGTAATTACCACTTGCTGATCTGGGATTGGAACATCTCAATGCTTAATTGATTGCAGGTCCACTGTGGAGATCACTTGAGTGCTTTCCTGTATTGGAGTGGATTTATTTGATGCTGAAGGGGTTAATGACCATTTTCCTTCAGGCTGATTCTGGCTGAGTTTACTCATATCGCTAACTGTTGCATTTTATTATCCATCCTTTAAGCTATATTTACCCACTCCTAACTTCACTCCATGCTGGTTATGGATCCTCTATATTGACCACTTTGAAAGAACCTGTCTCTGGAGCAGCTAAGGTGTTTGTTTCTGTTGCAGCTTTAATGTTTACTGCTGGAGAAGCTGTGGAATTTTATTTGTTGTGTCTTTCCCCACCTTTATATCTTGCCTTCCTAGTGTTGTTTTATTGCAGTAGCAAGATTAGTGTCTCGCTGGTATACACTAGTCAGGGTGAGTTCAGGGCCAGAAAGGGCCTAGGCACATGATGGCGCACAGGGCGAAGGATCTATCTAGGTATATTAGGCAGTGCAGGGATCAGAATCAGGTGAATTTTAGGAGGTGACCCCGTTTTCCTCTCCCTAATGTCAAGGCCTTGCGTTGTACCTCTTAACTGGTTTTCCCTTCGTGTTGTGCCACCCATCAGATGTTTTCTCACACTCAATGTGACACATAGTCTGAACATACCCCATCTCCTAACAATGGGAGGACATATAAAGTATACAGTCACTACAGCATGAGATCATAAAATATTTTTTCTTTGAGGTAACCAGGCAGGGAAATGCTTTACTGCACAAATAGAATCAGCTATGCTTCCATGCTGTAAAATCTTCTTACTCTTTTGTGTCCTTCCTTGCTGAGGCTATGAATAAGGGAGAGCAAAAGAGTATAGAAAGTGAAAAAATCCTTTATTAAACACACAAGGAGGGGTTGTTAAAGGTTTCACATAAAAATATATGACAATTTTTTTCTCCTGAGGTTAACATTGGCAAATATCAAAGAGGAATCTCAGAACCACTAATGAATATTACAGGTATAATATTTTCCCCAAAAAGTGAGGTATATTCATATATGGCATTGTTTAACGGAATCAGCAGCAATAGTTACATGGGAGGCCAAAAACGGGTTAAAAACTCCACCTAAATATATGTAAAGTGCCACAGTGCATACAGGGTTAAGAATTTTCCTTTTTCACTGAAACCTCCATGTAATAAAGTGCTGACAGTGCAATTACATAAACAAGGCTATTGGAGTAAGGCAACACATGTATATACGAAAAATCCCCATTAGAGTATACTATAATAGATGGTTGCCTTACCAAGGGGAGAGGTAATTGGAGTAGAAGATGACAGTCCTAAGGGTGAAAAGAGCAGCCCCCCCCCACCCATCCACTTGCTCAGGCTATGTGGTATGATCAGACTATGTCCCTGTACGATTCCTCATGGCCATTACACAGTACATAGCAGGGACACATATATAAGGTTATCTCAGCACCAGAACATTTTTTTAAACACACTCAATCATGGAACTTATTATTATTCCAAGATCTATTGATTAAAATGAGCATTAAAATTTAATTTGTTAATGGGAAACCCTTTTTAATTTAGGAACTCAAAAACAAAAATAATTTCTAATTAGGCATTAATAGTAGATTTACTTTTACGGACGTATTTTGCATCACTGTGATTTTGAATTACCCCACATCTCTTTAGCTGAAAGTTATGGATCACTGCCTTTAAGAAATATATTTTGATATACATTTAAAATCACGGGTCACTCAATAATTAGAAAGAAAACAGCCCCAAACCATGATGTTCCCTTCCTCCAGTATGCTTCACAGTTGTCAATGATGTTGATGTGTAATTTTTTTCCCCTTTAAAATAACATTGTGCGTTTCAGCTAAAACAAAAAGCCCTACACTTCTGTGATGTCTGCTTATATGGAATTTTCTCCAAGAGCATTAAGGAACATCATGGTGGCCTCAGGCAAATTTACAAGGAGTTTTAATGTTTTTTTTTGTTGAAGCAACTTCCTTTGTGGTGTCATTCAATGCATTCATTATAGTTAATTTTATTTTTTTAATAGTGAAAACATAAAGAGAGGAGTTTGAAGTTTGTAGCATTTTCAATCATTGTTTTGCTGTTATCTTTATCAACTCTTTCATAATTGATTATTTCATATGTAGAGTGAGCTCAACAGGATGGCCGCCTCTAGTAAGAGCATTAAAATCTTGAATTTCCATTTGGTGACAATTTATTAAATGATGGATTCACACCCTCTTATGTTTTTAGTAGCGTTTGGCGAATAGGGATATATTCGGGTTTTGATTCTTCTCAAATATTATGATCTATTTTTGTGTTTGTCACAAATGATAAATCTAATGCAAATCAATGAAAAGCTCAATTAATTTTTCGAGAGACCCTCCCACAATGTCTGGCGGGGCTGTAAAAATAGTGAAATGGAAGGAAAAGGGCTGAAATTTAATGGGAACAATATGGGAATTTGCCTTGACTTGAAACACAAGTCCCTTTTAGGAACAATGTTACATAGTTACATATGTTGAAAAATGACCTATGTCCATCTAGTTCAACATTCCTCCACGAATTATACATTTGTCCCTAAATCATTTATAACAATGTTATTTTAAGTGAGGAAATCATTCTGCCCTTTTATAAAAGCTGACATTACTACCTCTTGTGGTAGGGCATTCCACAATCTGAGTGCAATAACAGTAAAGAACGTAAAGATTCCTTTTATATTTAGTTACCGAAATCACCTTTCTTCCACTTGCAGTGAGTGACCCTGGGTCCCCAGTATTGTCTTTGGAAGGAACAAGTCATGTTCCAGTCCTCTGCATTGATTGACCACACATGTATTTATACATATAAATGAGATACCTCTGAGAAGTCTGAGACGTTGTCACGGTATTATGCCAATTTGACATTCGGTCCCCCACCTACATGTGATAACCAGCACATGTAAAGTAGACAGCTGTGGGATGCAGCCCCAAGCTGTTCACTTTATCATAGCTGGTCATGAAAAATTGAGGCTCCCCTACAACGTTGTTTTTTTTTTTTAAATTTAATTATTTAAATACATAACATAAAAAAACTATGTTGGCTCCTGCCCACTTTTTATAATCAAGCCAAATAAGTTGGCTAACAAATCAAGAAATAGTATTGGGATAGTTTCAGAAATTTAATAAGCAAACAACACAAATCCATATAAAATGACAAGAAAAAAGGGAAAAACAGCCACCACCAAAATTAAATTAATGCCAGGGAATCCTATAAAGTAAGGCCCCATAGGGCATCCATGGTGGGATGTATGCTGGTTCCAGAGGCTGGGCATTTCAACACCACATTTGCACCTCCTGACAGAAAACTGCACCAAAATGGTATCAAAACCCTTTTTGTGCATTTTTTTTGTCAAGAGATGCAGATTTGGTGCAAAAATTTTTAAACCACAGTCCTGCACCCAATCTACGCCTCCTGGCAAAAACACCCAAAATCCCTAATCGAGCGGCTCAGTCTCTGTATGAACCTCAGAGCAGGTGGTCATGTTCCATGATCGCACGCTGTGCCTTCAGTAATGTAGCAGAGCTGAAATCGTCATGGGACCTCGTGTGGATTATGTTACACCTGCAGGGGTATTTTGGTTAATAAAGTAGCGAAAGAGGTTTATTTTTTTGTTTTTGTGTTTATTTACTTTTACTTACAGATTAATAATAGGGAATCTCATAGACGCCTGCCATTACTAATCTAGGGTTTAGTGGCAACTGTGGGTTTTGAGTAGCCCCTTGTTACTCTGATTGCCACTGCACCAGGGCAATCGGGAAAAGCTGGGTAAAGTGTCGGGACTGCCACATTTAACGGATGCTGCAATCCTGGGTGGCTGCAGGCTGCTATTTCTTCAGCGCTCTATTGGGAGACCCAGACGATTGGGGTATAGCTACTGCCCTCCGGAGGCCACACAAAGCACTACACTAAAAAGTGCAAGGCCCCTCCCCTTCTGGCTATACCCCCCCGTGGTATCACGGGTTCTCCAGTTTTCAAGCTTTGTGCGAAGGAGGTCAGACATCCATGCATAGCTCCACAGATTTTAGTCAGCAGTAGCTGCTGTCTATATCGGATGGAAGAAAAGAGGGCCCATATAGGGCCCCCAGCATGCTCCCTTCTCACCCGTTGATGGTGTTGTAAGGTTGAGGTACCTATTGCTGGTACGGAGGCTGGAGCCCACATGCTGCTTTCCTTCCACATCCCCCTGAGGGGCTCTGAGGAAGTGGGATCCTGCCGGCCTCAAAGCTCTGACGCCGGGCTCCATCCACAGACCCATTTGAACCTGCTGGATACGGAGCTGGAGTACCGTTCAGGGACATGGCCCTGCACCATTACAGGTACTCTGTGTCCCCGTACACACAGGCACAGCACACTCCAGACTTGCTGGGTGTGCTAGTGCGCCGGGGACAGTAAAGGGTTACAGTCACTGCAGCTTTGCTGAGTGACTTTGTGTTTTGGGAACTACCGCGCCGGACGCTCCGGGAGCGGCGGCGCGGCTGGGACTTGTAGTTCGCCGGGGACTGGGCGCCGACCGCGCTTTTACGGCGGCGGCGCTTATAAATCCAGTCCCCGGCTTCTGCGGCCTAGTGCCGCTTCGTTCCCGCCCCCTCCCTGTCACTCAGGGAAGGGGACAGACGCTGAGCAATCAGCAGCGCCGAGGGCTGGAGCCTTTTTACATGCTCCAGCCCTCTCACTGCACACTGTCGGACGCCGGATTCCCGCTCTGCCTTGGGGGCACGCCCACGGCCCGCCCCTCCTCACATGAGCTGGGGAAGAAGCCGGCAGCCATTACTGCAGTCCGAGCTCGGACTTTCGGCACCAAGGCAGGACGGTGGCGATCATACACCCGCTTATAGGCGGGCGGTAAGCGGCACACATAGTGCTGACCACGATATAACTGCAGTGTGTACATGTGTTGTTTTTTACTGCATAGGTCGCTATATGCCCGCTTGGAGAGCGACACATCAGCAGCAGGAAAGCAGGTGTGCGAAGGCACAGGCTTTCTAGGCTGCTTGTATTGCACGACTGAGGTGTTCATTTGTGTTTATGCTTATATGCTATACATTGCACTGTACAGTCGCTAGTCTTAGCTATATTCTCCTGGAATGGCTAGACTACAGCAGCAGAAAACCAAGGGTGCTGGGGCACAGGTTTTTTTCTATGCTGCTTGTATTGCATGGGCTGCAGTGTGCATTTGTACTTGTGCTTGTATGCTATACATAGCACTGTATGGTCACTCTTCTGGGCCATATTCCCCGAGATGACTAGTCTACAGCAGCAGAAGAGCTGGGGTGCCAGGGCACAGGCTTCTATGCTGCTTGTATTGCATGTGCTGCAGTGTTCATTTGTACTTGTGCTTGTATGCTATACATTGCACTGTAGGGTCACTCTTCTGGGCTATATTCCCCTAGATGACTAGTATACAGCAGCAGAAGAGCAGGGGTGCCAGGGCACAGGCTTCTATGCTGCTTGTATTGCTTGTGCTGCAGTGGTCTTTTGTACTTTATGCCTGTATGCTATACATTGCAATGTACGGTCACCAATCTTGGCTATATACTTCTAGATAGCTAGTCGGCAGCGGCAAAAAAGCAACACAGATTTCAGTGCTGTTTTTACTACATGGGATGCTGTTCATGACACCGTCTCATTGTGTGCATGCTCCCCTGTAGCACGTCGTCTGCCGGGGTCTCTAGCACTTCGTCTGCCGGGGCTCTACTAGTTGTGGCCAAAGAAACCTCCTGTCAACCCTGTCCATGGACAGGGACGGAGTAGTCATAATATAGAGACTTGCACCCATGGGCAATCTACTTGACCAAAAGGCAGCTCTTCAGGGCTTTGATACTGACATCGCTCTCAATCCGGATACACCGGGTGGTAACGCCATACGGAATGATCCTATACCGTCCATCAATGGAAGGTTGGATCTTTCTCCCTCAGCTCCCCCAGTGGAGATAGGAGACGAACAGGAGAAGTTCCTTTTCAGTATCTCACGCAGATATTGAGTATTTTTCTGGCCACGCTGACTTCAGAGAAGCAGTCCAGGAACACCACGCTTACCAGATAAGCGTCTTCTCCAAACGTTTTTAGGATACACGTTATCCCTTTTCCCCTGACGTGGTCAGCGCTGGACCCAGGGTCCAAAGGTGGATTCTCCAATCTCCAGGCTTGCATATAGAGCCATAGTTGCACTGGAGATGGGGCTTCACTTAAAGATGCCATTCACAGACAGATGGACTCTGGTTGAAATCTGTCTAGGAGGCTATCGGCGTGTCGGTTGCTCCGGCATCCACAGCCGTATTGGCAACCTAACCTTTTCAGCTGTTCTTGCGCAGCTGACCTTGAGCAGGGACATCTGTACCGCAGAGGCGTCCGTAACCCCGCAATGTCTGCACTGCGACTTACCCTGTTAATACTGTCCTAAAAGTACAGTCGAGGTTTCGGTCCTTCCCAAGCTCCGGCAGGTCCCAATTGTCCTCGTGCAAAAGGGCTACAAAACCTCAGACGGGCTCAGATTCCGGCCGGGCTCAATCTCGCCCAAGGAAGGCAGTCGGAGGAACCGCTACCAAGGCGGTCTCCTCAGGACTCTCAGCTCTCTCTCTCTCTCTCCGCATCCGCGGTTGATGGCAGACTCCCCCGCCTTTGGCGACATTTAGCTGCCACAGGTCACAGACCGGTGGGTGACGGACATTGTGCTCACGTGCACAGGACAGTGTTCTGTTCTCGTCCTCCGACTCCATTCTTCAGAACGGCCCCACCTCTCCACCGAGCAGATGCCCTGCTGCAGGCGGTGGACGCTCTAAGAGCAGAAGGAGTGGTGATCCCTGTCCCCCCTCAGGAACGAGGGCGAGGGTTTGTACTCCAATCTCTTTGTGGCTCCAAAAATGGACGGTTCCTTCCGTCCTGTTCTGGTCCTGAAACTGCTCAACGAGCATGCGAACGCCAGGCGGTTCCGGATGGGATCCCTCCGATCCGTCATTGCCTCAATGTCTCGAGGAGACTTCCTTGCCTCAACAGACATCAAAGATGCCTATCTCCACGTGCCAATTGCTACGGAGCACCAACGTTTTCTACGTTTTGTGATGGGAGACGAACATCTTCAGTTCGTAGCTCTGCCATTCAGTCTGGCGACAGCCCCACGGGTGTTCACCAAGGTCATGGCAGCAGTGGTAGCAGTCTTGCACTCTCAGGGACACCCAGTGATCCCGTACTTGGACGATCTACTCGTCAAAGCACCCTCCCTCGAGGCATGCCAACGCAGCCTGAATGTTACGCTGGAGACTCTCCAGACTTTCGGGTGGATCATCAATTTGGCAAGGTCAAATCTGTCTCCGACTCAATCACTAACGTATCTCGGCATGGAGTTTCATACTCTATCAGCCATAGTGAAGCTTCCGCTGAACCAGCAGCGTTCACTGCAGACAGAGGTGCAGTCTCTCCTTCAAGGCCAGTCGCACCCCTTAAGGCGCCTCATGCACTTCCTAAGGAAGATGGTGGCAGCCATCGAGGCAGTTCTCTTTGCGCAGTTTCATCTGCGCCAACGGCAATGGGACATTCTCCGCCAATGGGATGGGCAGTCAACCTCCCTGGACGGGAAGTCTCCCTTTCCCTGACGGCCGAGGACTCTCTGCAATAGTGGCTTATTCCCACCTCATTGTCATAGCCCCCATCCTGGGCAGTGGTCACGACAGATACGAGTCTGTCAGGGTGGGGAGCAGTTTGTCTCCGCCACATGGCTCAGGGGATGTGGACTCAGCAGGAGTCCACCCTTCAGATCGATGTTCTGGAAATCGGGGCAGGGTATCTTACCCTATTAGCTTTCCAGAAGTGGCTAGAAAGAGAGCAGATCCGAATCCAGTCGGACATCTCCACAGCGGTGGCATACATCAACCACCAAGGAGGGACACGCAGTCAGCAGCCTTCCAGGAAGTCCGGCGAATCCTCATGTGGGTGGAGGACACAGCATCCACCATATCCGCAGTTCACATCCCGGGCGTAGAAAACTGGGAAGCAGACTTCCTCAGTCGCCAGGGCATGGACGCGGGGGAATGGTCCCTTCACCCGGACGTGTTTCAGGAAATCTGTTGCCGCTGGGGGGTGCCGGACGTCGACCTAATGGCGTCTCGGCACACCAACAAGGTCCCGGCATTTATGGCACGATCGCGCGATCACAGAGCTCTGGCGGCAGACGCCTTAGTGCAAGATTGGTCGCAGTTCCGGCTCACATATGTGTTTCCACCTCTGGCACTCTTGCCCAGAGTACTGCGCAAAAATCAGATCCGATTGCAGCCGCGTCATACTCGTCGCACCAGACTGGCCGAGGAGATCGTGGTACCCGGATCTGTGGCATCTCACGGTCGGCCGACCGGGGTCACTACCAGACCGACCAGACTTACTGTCTCAAGGGCCGTTTTCTCCATCGGAATTCTGCGGCCCTGAACCTGACTGTGTGGCCTTTGTGTCCTGGATCCTAGCGTCTTCAGGATTATCCCAAGGGGTCGTTGCCACCATGAGACAGGCTAGGAAGCCCACGTCTGCTAAGATCTACCACAGAACGTGGAAGATTTTCTTAATCTGGTGCTCTACTCAGGGAGTGTCTCCCTGGCCATTTGCATTGCCTACTTTTCTTTCCTTCCTACAATAGGAGTTGGAAAAGGGCTTGTCGCTAGACTCCCTCAAAGGGCAAGTCTCAGCACTATCCGTGTTTTTTCAGAAGCGTCTAGCACGTCTTTCTAAGGTGCGCACGTTCCCGCAGGGGGTTTGTCATATCGTACCCCCGTACAAGCGGCCGTTAGATCCATGGGATCTGAACAGGGTTCTAGTTGCTCTCCAGAAGCCGCCTTTCGAGCCTCTGAAGGAAGTTTCCTTTTCTCGCCTGTCACAGAAGGTGGCGTTTCTCGTTGCGATCACATCGCTTCGGCGAGTGTCTGAGCTGGCAGCTCTGTCATCCAAGGCTCCCTTCCTGGTGTTTCACCAGGACAAGGTAGTGCTGCGCATCATTCCGGAGTTTCTCCCTAAGGTCGTATCCTCGTTTCATCTTAATCAGGATATCTCCTTACCGTCCTTTTGCACTCATCCGGTTCACCGGTATGAGAATGTTTACGTTTGCTAGATCTGGTGAGAGCACTCAGAATCTACATTTCCCGCACGGCGCCCATACGCCGTTCCGATGCCCTTGTCGCTGGTACGCGCAAGAGGTTGCAGGCTTCTAAAGCCACCCTGGCTCGATGGATCAAAGAACCAATTCTGGAAGCCTACCGTTCTGCTGGGCTTCCGGTTCTTTCAGGGCTGAAAGCCCATTCAACCAGAGCCGTGGGTGCGTCCTGGGCGCTACGACACCAGGCTTCGGCTCAACAGGTGTGCCAGGCAGCTACCTGGTCGAGTCTGCACACTTTCACCAAACATTATCAGGTGCATACCTATGCTTCGGCGGATGCCAGCTTAGGTAGAAGAGTCCTGCAGGCGGCAGTGACATCCCCGTAGGGGAGGGCTGTTTTGCAGCTCTAACATGAGGTATCTCTTTACCCACCCAGGGACAGCTTTTGGACGTCCCAATCGTCTGGGTCTCCCAATAGAGCGCTGAAGAAGAAGGGAATTTTGTTACTTACCGTAAATTCCTTTTCTTCTAGCTCTTATTGGGAGACCCAGCACCCGCCCTGTTGTCCTTCGGGATTTCTTGGTTGTTTGCGGGTACACATGTTGTTCATGTTGAACGGTTTTTCAGTTCTCCGACGTTATTCGGAGTTAATTTGTTTAAACCAGTTATTGGCTTCCTCCTTCTTGCTTTGGCACTAAAACTGGAGAACCCGTGATACCACGGGGGGGTATAGCCAGAAGGGGAGGGGCCTTGCACTTTTTAGTGTAGTGCTTTGTGTGGCCTCCGGAGGGCAGTAGCTATACCCCAATCGTCTGGGTCTCCCAATAAGAGCTAGAAGAAAAGGAATTTACGGTAAGTAACAAAATTCCCTTCTTTTAGCCTGTGGGGCTACCAATAACCATGGGTCTCCGTGTCTCCCCAGTCTCTGGTCTCTGGTTTCTGGTGCTGGAATTTTTCCCCTTCTAATGTGGGTCTCCCAAGCCTGAGAATACCAGCCAACAGCTGTCAGGCTTTATCATGGCTTAATTTAAATTTAAAATTAGGGGGACTGCGAGCTGTTTTTTAAATTATTTATTTAAATATTTTTTTTTAGAAAAGCTGCATGTGGTTCTTCTTATATGGATACACAGCCAAGATAAGTGCATGGCTGGGGGCTGCAACCTGTAACCATATGTTTTATCTTTGTTGGGTATAATATTAGGCATGGACCCTATGCCAATTTTTTTAAATTTATTTATTCCTACTGTACATTATAGACCTGCAGACAAGGTCTGTGATTGGAAGTGTCAGAAAGGCTGTCATTCAGGTTTGGGGCATGTCTGACTGCAACCACATAACAGACACCGATGAACAAGGAAAAAGTGCATATGCATGAGCCTAATGCGCAGCCACAAAAGTGAATGGGTGGCCATGAGAGGAGTTACAGCATCTCTTGCT
Organism: Anomaloglossus baeobatrachus; assembly: GCF_048569485.1. Taxonomy (NCBI): domain Eukaryota; kingdom Metazoa; phylum Chordata; class Amphibia; order Anura; family Aromobatidae; genus Anomaloglossus; species Anomaloglossus baeobatrachus. The sequence continues at coordinate 478,728,891 of NC_134355.1, forward strand.
TACTTATTTTTTCTTTTTTTATAGTTACATAGTTACATAGGTTGAAAGAAGACCTACAGTAGGTCCATCTAGTTCAACCTTCCTCCACCAATTCTACATTTTGTCATTAACTCATTTATAACCAACAATGTTATGTGTACTGAGGAAATCATCCAACCCTTTTATAAAAGCTGTCATAGTATCTACCATTACTACCTTTTATGGTAAGGCATTTCACAGTCTGACTGCTCTAACTGTAAAGAACCCTTTCCTACTTAGCTGCCGGAATCACTTTTCTTCCACTCGCAGTGTATGCCCCCTGGTCCTTAGTATTGTCTTTGGAAGGAATAAGTCATGTGCCAGTCCTTTACAGTATATTGACCACACATGTATTTAAACATGTATTTATACATATAAATGAGATCTCCTCTGAGACGTCTTTTTTCTAAGCTAAACATATCTAACTTTTTCAACCTTTCATCATATGGGAGGCCTTCCATTCCTTGTAATAGTCTAGTTAACCGCCTCTGAACTGACTCTAACTTCTGAATGTCCTTTTTAAAATGTGGAGCCCAAAACTGAATCCCATATTCTAGATGTGGCCTTACAAGTGATTTATAGAGAGGTAACAATACATTCAGACCACGGGATCTAATATCTCTTTTTATACACCTTAACATTTTGTTTGCTTTAGCAGCTGCTGCTTGACATTGAATACTGCTGCTCAGCTGATTTGTAATGAGAATACCCAAGTCCTTCTCCTGTTCAGTAGTCCCAAGTTTATTTCCATTTAATGTATACGCAGTTATAGGTTTACTCCGTTTTAGGTGCATTACTTTCCATTTATCAACAGTAAATCTCATTTGCCAAGTATCTGCCCATTCTGACATCTTATCCAGATCTTTTTGTAATATTGTACTATCAAGGTCAGTTTTTAATATCCTACATAGTTTGGTGTCATCAGCAAAGACTGACACTATATTATCAATCCCATCCACAAGGTCATTAATAAAGAGATTAAAAAGAATTGTTCCTAGCACAGATCCCTGTGGCGCCCCACTGCTGACTACAGTATAGCCCATTTAGAGAATGTACCATTTATGACTACTCTTTGTTTTCTATCTTTTAGCCAATTCCTTACCCAGTAGCATATAGTTTCCCCTAGTCCTTGCTTCTGGAGCTTTAGTATAATGCTATTATGTGGTACAGTATCAAATGCCTTTGCAAAGTCCAAATAAATCACATCAGCTGCATTACCAATATCCAGATTTGCACTTACCTCCTCATAGAACCTCAAGATGTTGGTTAGACATGACTTAACTTTCATGAATCCATGCTTTCTGTCAGTTATTATATTATTTTCTGCAATATATTTTTGCATGTCATCCCTTAAAATGCCCTCAAAAACTTTGCATACTACTAAAGTCAAGCTTACTGGATGGTAGTTTCCTGGATCCACCCACTTACCTTTCTTAACTATCGGAACCACATCAGAAATCCTCCAATCCTGAGGCACTAACTCTGTTACAAGTGAATCTAAAAAGATGAGATACAGCAGTCTGTCAATTACAGAGCTCAATTCCCTCAATATTCATGGAGGAATGCCATCGGGCCCGGTGGATTTGTCAATGTTTACTTTACTCAGACGCAGACATACTTCTTCTTGTGCTAAATTAATTATATCAGGTGGTGAACTTTGATTTTTCCCTTGTTGAATGATCCCTGGAACAGTCAATCCCTTGGTGAACACGGATGAGAAGTGCCTGTTTAATATCTCAGTCTTTTGTTTGCCCTCTATAACTAACTTGTTGAAAATATTTTAAGGGGCCGATACTATCCTTTGTTTTCCTTTTGGCATCAATGTATTTAAAAAAGATTTTGGGATTCATTTTAATGTCTTTGTCGATTTTTGTTTCAGTAGCTAATCTTGCTTGCTTGATTTCTTTTTTACATTTCCATTTACTTTTCCTTTTTTTAGTATTACCTGTGTGCTGGACCTAGGTCATTAGCTAGACTTCCCTGAGAACTCCGGGCCCCAGTCTGGCACCGGATAGTTTTGAAACCGCACGGATCTGGACTTTTACAGTCCAGGTCTGCTCATTACTAGTCGCAACTGATGGAAAGTTTATGTAGTAATTAACCTCTCCATCTAAAGATTCCTTCTTAATACTCTAGGAATTTTCATTTTGACCTATTTGTGCTCTCCTATAAACCATTATGACCTGTTAAGCTGAGGTCTCCAATTTATAATGAGCGCATGTTTTATTTTCTGAGCATATATACAAGGATTTACAGCAAGTTTACAGCATCCTTCTTACAATGCCTTCACATACTGTGTTCCATCCCTTAGCTCAAATAAGAGACATATCTATATTTTGCACCTTTGTTTTCAATTGTCTATACTAGACCTACAGAATCATATCTTTGAATAAAACTAATCTCTTGATCTTCAGCTACAATAAACCATGCTAACTGCCTGCATTGTTTTCCATCTGTGATATATGACCACATGAATGGCATTCTGTTTGTTCATCAGCTTCTGTTTCAGTAGTGAGATTCTTACATTTTGTTTCCATGAAAATGTGGAATAGGATGACATTACTAAAAATAATGTGGCTCTGGAAATTTATAATAAACTGCATCTTGTTGTTATGGGAACTAGCTATATCTCAGTGATTTGGTAAAAGATGCGTTAACACCAGAGTCTAATATTTATTTCATAGCTCATGACATATTCTCTTCATATAAACAAGGGGTTTACTAAAGAATCAGTAGACATTTTAATCAAATGAATAAATCACTAACATGTCTTTTAAATTACGCAAAAAACTCATCACGAGGACAAAATGAAATTTAGAAAATCAGGTAAAGCTTTAGCTGAAAACGCCTGAGCAGTGATTTAAAAATAAGGATGCAAATGTAATAAAAAATTTTAAAAAAGCAAAACAAACTGTAAACAGTTTGCGATCACATAGAACCTTATAATATAGACAAAGTGTAATTATACAAGCATACATTAATCAATGGAAACAATGAAAAAAAAACCTCACTATCGTAAGAATCTTATCATTTCACAGGTCTAAATATCCTAAAGTTACAGATGAATGGATTTGACGAAGTACAAATTTGTTAACTTGCACAAATTTTACTGAGAAATTTGAATTGCAGTTATTTAATTGGATTTTATTTTCTGCAACTTGAATGTCCTTTATTATAACACAGTAAACAATTAGAAAAAACTAAAAAGTATTGTACAAGTCATTACAGAGCGATGTTCTCATAGCTTCTACTATCAGCTCATATAATCATCAACCATACACGTTAAAGGAGTTGTCCAACAAAGTACATTTTAATAATAGATCTTGGATTAATAAAAAAAATTCCACAAATGGATGTGTTAAAAAATGTTCCTGTGCTGAGATAATTTATTAAATGTACCCCTGCTAAGAATGATCGTATTTACCGTGTCTGACCATGCAAGAACATGGTTTGTGCATAAAACAATTCTTGTCCAGTGGATGAAGCATAATAGAGTATATAGACAACAATGTAGGGGCTTCTTTATTTGTGATAACACATTTCCATGCCTGTTTTATCACATGATCAAGTGTTCCTGCCCCTTCTCTAGCCCTTTAGTCTAATCATGAATCAAGTTAGTGACATATGACCTCAGCAGCTGTCAGAGCTCATACATCCTTAACTTTATTTATTATGAGGTCAGAGATTTGGAAATTTTGCAGAAAAACTTGGAACTGTAATAAAACAAGAAAATGTGATACCTCACAGAAAAAAAAGCCACAAGTCCCTGCTGTGTTGAATGTTTAGTTTACATGCTCACCATCATATCCAGAGGATGTCTTTTTAAAATAGACATATGAGTGCTGCCAGAATTTTTGCCCAGGTTAAGGGGTGAGGGGTCAGCCTGTTAGTGTTCAGACCATTCACCGCAAACTACATCAAATTGCTCTGCATGGCTGTCATCCCAGAAGAAAGTATATTCTAAAGATAATGCTCAAGGAAGCCCACAGTTTGCTGAAGACAAGCAGACTAAGGGATAAACTGCAGATAAAAAGAACCATAGCGCATGCGCAGATGGACATGGGAACCAGCGCTAAACCAGACAAAAAATAAAGCAATACCAAACAATAGAATGATGAAACTCACAAATGTAATGAACACATAAACTTGCAAAACATGAAAAGTACTATAATATGTATAAATAATGGCGAGCAACAACCATGAGTGGATGCACAGTAGATGCAGCATTCATATGAAAAATAAGTGCAGCATTATATGAAAAATAAATAAATTCTCATTTTTTTCTTCTTTTCCCTTTAACATATAGACAAGCTGAGAAATGGCTAATTCAAATTTCCCAAATATGGCAAATGGTATCAACGGAAAAACGTTGCAGGTAGCACGGAAAGCAAAGCCAAACAGAGGGAAACAAGGGGCAAGTGGAAAGAAGGGAAGACAGGGTATACAGTACATATGCAAAAAGTGTACAAATACAGGTTGGCAGTATAATATCTAAAGAAAATATTTGTATATATGTAATTACACAGAACACATAAGACCACCCATTTCTCCATCCCGCCATCTTTATGAAGATTTCGAGACTTTGTCAAGTGTGCTCTCCAAGTCCACGTGCATCTACCATGCTGTCCTTTAGCGGCACCTGTGCCCTTGCCTCAGATATCCTGGTGTCATGTGTGCAGGCACCTCCCTGACCAGTGGTGGCCTGTGCGAAAGGAGGATGCCAGCGGTCATGCGCTATATAATCATCATTATTGTTCACAATTTACCATGTGACCACAATTCCTGGGAGGTAAAAGGGCACAATCTGTTGAGTTAGGCCACGCCCTCTGATGAAGCGACCAACGCGAAACGCACGTTGAGGCATCTGGTGACGGATCCCTGGTCTCCCCAATATAGGTAATCTTTATTTACTATCTTCTTAACTCTTGGTTGACCTTAAACCTTACATGAAGGCAATGGTGCGTATCTAGAAACATTTATGGTTGTGTATCATGTACTTTCCTTTACCTTGACCCGTACCTGCCTTATTTTAAAACATCACATGGTAGCATTATTTACTTAGAAATAATCATGGTTAGAGGGATTTGGTAAATGTACAACTTCACACAGAGACAAAATTCATTGTATTATTAACTATTATATAGGAGCTTACTACCATTTGGATTTATTTGTCTCCATTACAAAATCGTCTTTTGATGTTGTTTGTATTATTTTTATGACACAGTCATTTGGTGGCAGTATCCCTGTATTCAATTTACTTCTTTTTTTTACTTAATTGTATGATGTCCTAACTGGCTACTAATATGTAAACTCTGTGATTTGACACATTTTGTGCCTTTTTTTGTATGCCCATGGTGTTGGTCTAGCTCTTATTCTGATGTCAATCACTGTTGTAATATATTGTATTTTTAATGTATCTTTAATAAAATGTGTTTTTTTTATTTTCTGCAAAAAAGACTCCAATCATTGTTATGTAAAAAATGCTTTAAAGGAGTAAGCACCTTAATCTAAACCTGGAATTCTCACCTTACTATTAGTTATGGAGTGCCTGGTAGAAACTTATACATTACTAACCCCTGAGCTCAATGCCATTTGACAGTACACAGCTGACATCATCCCTATTAACCTATTACTCCAATTACCACCACACCAGGACAATTGAGAAGAGCCCAAGTGAAGCACCAACTTTGGAGCATCTAGTGGATGCGCCAATGCTGGGGTGGCTGTAAGTTGCTATTTTTTTTTATCTGGGAATGGCCAAATAACATGGCCTTTCCCCACATGATGATACCAACCCATAGCTGTCTGATTTACTTTGGCTGGTTATCAACATGCCCTTTTTTTTTTTTTTTAAAATTTATTTACAAATAACTTATTTAAAAAAAATGGTGTGGGTCACTTGATTTGTATAAATCAGCCTAGGAAAGCAGACAGGTCTGCTTTACCTTGGTTGGTTATAAAAAATGAGGGGACCCCACATTTCTTTTCAAAAAATATTGTTTTTACTTTCCAGCAGCGACCTTGTAGTCAGCGATGTATGGCATTTTCCTCATGTTATTGCCATTTCATTTGAGTGCTGTTTCATTTCATTGATTTTCTGCCCCTCCCCCAGCCCTCCTAGTTTGGTATGTAAAAATAATGCTTGAGTTCCCCATAGTCTTTTGGTATACTCATTACTCAAATTGAGCCCTGCTAGATTTGAATAACCAGCACTTGAGCACTTTATTGCTCACTCAGTACTGCAGAACAATTTCTTTTGAGACCCTGTTACTATTTGAAAAACAACTTTGAATTTTTCTGTCATTTTGCCCCACAATCTTACCAATGTTAAGAGTTCTGTATCCCTTTAAGACTTTTTACACTTTTGACTTTTGATTTTTTTAGTCAGGTACATCTTATTAGAAAAACAAACTGCCCAATAATTCTGTACACCTTAACAAAGAGTGTTGATATCCTTAGGTCTCACCCTTTCTCATTACTCAAATACATATCACTTGATCTGCTTCATCCAGTAAGCATTCAAGTTTACAATAGCTCAGTGTTGGAAAGTCTGCATAAAAATGATGATGAAAGACTTCGGTGTATGGGTGACGACAAGCTCAACTTTACTGATCAGTGTCGGGCAGCTGCTACCAAAGCTAATAAGATAATGGGATGCATTAAAAGAGGCATATATGCTCATGTGAAGAACATAGTCTAAAGCCGGCGTTACACGCTACGATTTTCTGACGATATGTCGGTGGGGTCACGATTTCCGTGACGCACATCCGGCATCGTTAGCGACGTCATTGCGTGTGACACCTACGTGCGACTCCGAACGATCGCAAATAGGTTGAAAATCGCTGATTGCTAACACGTCGTTCATTTTCAAAATATTGTTCGTCGTTTGGATCGCAGCAGACATATTGGTACGTTTGACACCCTGCAAACAACCAACAACATCCACACGAACGCCTTGATTGAACAATATATCACTGAACGATTTTGCGTCGCTTGTGCGATCGTTACGTGTGACCGATAATAAACAACATATGTACGATCTCGGCAAATCATAACTACAATCTGGGAGTGTCACGACGCTCATGAGATCGTTAGATAAATCGTAGCGTGTAATGCGGCCTGTGCTCTTGCACAAATCATTATTGCATCCACACCACACAATTTTAGTCTCCGTTGTATAAGAAAGACATAGCTGAACTACCATGGGTGCAGAAAACAGCAACCAAGGTTTTTAAAGGAATGGGTAGACTGCAATACCAAGACAGGTTTCTAAACTTGGGGTTATTCAGTTTGGAAAAATGAAGGCTTACGAGTGGTCTTTTTACACTATACAAATATATAAAGTGACATTTCAGAGACCATTATAATGATCTTTAAAGACCTTGGCCTGCCAAGGGGGCATTGACTACGCCTAGAGTCTTTACTGTAAGAGCAGTGAGACTATGGAACTCTTTGTCATGTAATGTTGTAATGGGTAATTCATTACTAAAATTTAAGAGAGGCCTTGATGCATTTCAGGAAAAATATAATATTACTGGTTATGTGAACTATATTCTGTTCCGTGGAGCTAGTCTGATTACTGTAAATGGAGTCTGGAAATATTTTTTCCTCTATATGGTCCTTACTGTGTGCATTATAGGATTTCTGCCTACCTCTGGATCAACATGTTAGGCTATGGGTTGAACTCGATGGACTTACATCTATCTTCAACCTTAAAAACTACAAAACTTTGAAACTATATGGTCAAAATATTCACTTGCTTAATTGTTACACGTCATGGCTCTCTTATTGCAAGGAATGAGATGGTCCCCCATTCCTTGTCGGCCACGAGCCCTCCTGCTCAGCAGCACCAAAGGTCTGGGAGACTGTGCAGTCTGCAGGAGTTGTCTTCTCAGAGACACAGCAGAAGGGTGACACCTAGTGGTTCTCCCCTTGCAAGGAATGGAGCGGTCTCCCATCCCTTGCCTGCCACGAGCTCTCCTGCTCAGCATCACGGAGGCTCTGGGAGGTTGCGCAGTGTGCAAAGAATAGATGCTCAGGGAAGCAGCAAGACTTCCCATGTCTCTGCACATTGTGAAACCGGGGATCCCACCTTTATGACCCAGAGGCAGGAAGATGAGCATGTGCTCCACGTGACGTCTTCTGATTCGCTCACTGATATCACACGGCCCCATGACAAGGCTGGTGATGTGCTGAATCCTGACTGCCTGGGCCAGGACGTCACGAACCCTGATTGGGTCACGCCCGTCTCGCGCCCGCCCTTGGGTGGAGCTACACCTCCTTAAAAGCTCCCCCTGCCATCATGGCAGTGCGCGACCGTCCTTCTATGTTTGGATGTCTGGCAGCATGCTGCCACGCCACTACTTAGGCATTATTGTCTTTTGTGGGCTTTGCCCTTGCTGCTCAGGCAGCACCTAGTTTGCAGGTCTTGCCCCTTCCTTGCTGCTCCGGCAGTATCCCGTTTAGCAGGCTGTGTTCCTGTCCCAGGTGAGCTCCTCGAGTCTCTGTCGGACTCACTTGGTTTCTGAAGCACACGTGCGTGGGCACCTCTGTGCTACCCCCGTGCCATATTCCTGTGACTCCCGCTGGCACACGTGTGTAGGCACCTCTGTGCGTCCCCGTGCAACAGGTACACCGTACGAGAAGCCCCGAGCCATACAACCCTCACGGGTTAGGGCGGACCGGTGTACATAGATCGTCTGTGACGTTCCAGACGATCACTAGCAGCAACCCGCTCACTCTTTCCTGACCATAGCAGCGGTCCCTTACACCGCACAGTGGACCTTGACCGGCGGAAGCTGTCCATTTCCCATCTTGGCACGCTTCCCCGGGTCCCCCTCGTAACACTTAATAACTGTGTACATGTATCTTTTTCTCTGATTTTTAAATTGGTTTTGTGGCCTGATCTATATTTTTAACTTCCAGGTCCAAAGTATATATCTAAATTTTCCTTTACTGAAGCCTTCCTATTTAAAAACAATATTTTTATTATTTTTTTTCTTGTCAATTACATTTTGCCCATTGGCAGATTGATTTCCTGGTCTCTGAAATGCAGAAACTCAAGGTAGTCTTCTATTGAAGACACTTTTATAACATACAATTACTTATATGGATTTATACTTTGACAATATCATTTCCATTACCCTAGATCGATTCATGGCAAAACTCCTTAACAGCTTTCATATATGTCACTTTAGGTTGAAACAGAAAATACAATAGATTAATGCAACTAAATAAGATTCTGCTAGTTACATTGTGTTGCCAGCATTTTGTATTAACTAGAACCGACCTTGAATCTGATCTGTAAAATATTAGAGACCTGTCCTCCACTGCTGGTTCTTAAAGCTTTCAAAATAAATCTACAGTATAAAGCTATAAGGGAAATGTAATAAATTGATGAGCAACAGGGTAACAATGTTTTGAACTTTTGAATTACAGGTTCCATATCTCATCATCTAATACAGCTTCAAACATAAGACTATTATCATTTTATATCATATTGGCTATCTCATACATAAATTTGACTTGCAACTATTTAGTATATGATTAGTTATGCAGAATCTTGTCATGACACTGCATCATTGTTACTGTTTTGTTTCCAGTGGTCGAAAAATCTATTTCTTGCTGTATACTACAAAATTACAGTTTGTTCAGTGTGTTATTAGGTTGATTCACAAGAGAAAGATCACTGTTCAAATCAAGAAGCAGCCATAATGAAGATTTCCCAAGAAAAGAGAAACAGAATCATCCAGCTCATCAATAGTGGTCTCTCAGCCAAGAAAATTGCCAAACTGCATCATGTCAGTGCAATGAGAGTTGAAAGAATAGGAATTGAAGTCTGTCCATCCATTCAAAAGCTAAGAGCTTGACATCCAAGCAAAATATTGAAATCAACAAGTCAGCTCATTAGAAGGTCCATCAGTTCTTGTACAACAAACATGGCAGTGGAGGTGGCTCGTACGCTTTATAATATTGAGATCACAGACATCCATGTAAGCATTGTGAGATGCATATTATACAAGTATTATGCCTTCAAAGTAACTCACACATAGGAACTTTGAGCCTATCTTAGATCAAACACACTTGATCCAATCCGTCACTGTACAGACTAAGGTCCCTAGCTCTTCAATGGTCACTTCCAAGTTGCCCCTGGACAGGCTGGAATAACCCTAACCACAGGATTAGGAGATGACAACTCGGTTCTGGCTTCCAAATCAGTGGTTGAGTGTTCCTCCTGCCTTATTAGGAACTTGGGGGAAATGGGGGAGAACTATAACCCTTAATCAGGAAGGTGTGCAAAGGTAGAAAAGATCGTTGAGTGACAAAACAAGAAATCAAAGTGAAAAAGTGAATCACTACTGCTAAAAAGAATTGCTTCTTATCTCCTAGGTATAGAAAGCTTAAAGGAATAGGACAGAGAGAAGAAACAAGCAGAAAAAAAAAGAAGAAATGGAACCGCATTAGAAACATAAGATCTGCCTGGGCAATGCTGGTAGAGCTAAGGATGACAGGTGAAAGTCACACATGGCGGTGGAGCTGCCTTCTAAAGATTTTAAATGTTCATGCAATTTCCATAAAATAAAAGACAAGAGGGGCACTCACTATAGTACAGAAAAGGTTTCTATTTTATTGTTTCATTACACAGTATAAAGTGTGTGTGCGCAGGTAAGAGTGGGCATGGAGTTGATGATGGCCATTTTGCGCCTTGTAGCGCTTCAACGGGTCCTAGAACAAGGCGCAAAACATATGTATGCCCGCACCTCCCTGAACATCCACACCGTAAGTTGTGTAATGAAACAATAGAGAAGAAAACATTTCCACAGAGAGAGAAGAAGCAACAAAGATAATTAACCTTGCTTATCCCCATCCAACTGGCAGAAAGCTAATGACAGTATGGCTGTAACTCCAAGTAGAATTCACAAAGAATATCATAAACAGGAATGATAAGCAAGAGGAAGGTTTAAATAGCCACACCAAAAGTAGATAGGGCAGACTAAATTATAAAGTGAAAATACCTGTTATACAAAATGAATGAAACAAGGACAACAGACAATAGCAAACCGGAAAGAAACAGAACGCACTGTTGAACAGAAGAGAGAGAAGCAAATCACACAACAAAGGCTTGCCAGTTTGAGTCCTGAGGCATGACAATAAGTCTGGAAAAAATGTGAAGAAGCCTCGACTTAAATATCATCATATGAAGTGTGAGCTTGAGTTTGCACAAAAGTAGGAAAAGGGAACAGTAGAAGATTAGAAACACATAATTTGGAGAACTGAGATGAAAGCCAATAGACTAGGCTTTGATGGGTGCAAATTAGTCTTTTAATATCAAAGTATAAAGGGACTAATGGATTGAGAAATTAAAAGGTACTGTCATGTTTGGTGGAGAAAGCCTGATGATATGGGATTGTTTCACAGCTAAAGGCGCTGGATACTTGGCCATGATCAATGGTGGGCTTAATGTTGAACTATATATGAGTAGCCTATAAGACAAGTTACTTTCCACACCTGAGTACTATGGGTTTGAAAAGGATGACATAGTGTTCCAGCAGGACAGTGACCTGAACAAGATGTGTTCAAAATTTTAGTTGACTTATCTAACGAGCCGAACAGACAGCATGCATCACATGGAACAATGAGAGGGTGGAGTTCTCTAAGTAAAGGGTGCCTCTGAATTTAGGCAAATAATTCAGCTTTTTATAATAAGTATAATTTTAAAAACATACAATCTACTTTTTTTTTTTTACCATGTCAAACATTCCATATTGCAATACTTGTAGAGAGCATCTAAACACAATTTGTATTGTCCAAAACGTATTTGGCTGTATAGTTACAATCTTGCAACTGACGAACAAAAACTTTTAATATCACTTATTTGAAGATATAAATGAAGAATGTTTTCTATGTATGACTATTTAGATTTATAATGTTTACCAATATTGTATGTAACTAAACTTTCCAATACATGTTAAAAATCAATGCAAGCACATTTCCAACTATGCTAAATGTGATATACAGACACCACTTGATACATGATATACTGTCTCTTATCATTATACTGTACATTGTATATTGCTTTATCTTCCTTCAGCATGACACTAATACGAGTCTACCACATAAATATTTTAGAAACTGTTGAAATAAGAGAAACTTGTTTTGTTAAGACCTATTTTCAATGTAATACAGTGTTGTGGCCCCATCGATTATTTTAACAGCTATGTACATAAAGCAAGCAATAATTTATCCTAAAATGATATAAATAGTTAAGTATATAATAAATCTCTGAATAAAAGAGTTATAAACATATAATTTCCTTTACAGCATGAAACAACTAATTTTATCCATCCAAACTTACAGATGTAATAGGTTAGTAAGTTTATTCCCAAAATGAATGTTAAAAAGAAATAAAATCAATAATATACCTTCTGGGGCAAATCAGCTTTGTTTCACTAATGTGTGTGATTCAAAATTGCTCATAACTATTTTATGAAGTGTTTTGTAGCTCCCATAGAAAGCTAATATAGTGCCATAGGCAGAAAAAGAAACTGCACAAGAGAATAATTAATAGCTTGAAGGTTTCAAGTTAAAATCAATTTGGATTTGGTTCACTACTATTCTACAAAGGTAAACTTCTGGGGAAATGTAATGCCGTATAGTTTTGTTTGATGTTTTCTTTTGTCTTTTCAGGTAGCTTATTTGTATTCATGTAGTATTTCAGTGCATGATATTTTACAATTAGAAAAAAATAGTTCTGGGTTCTTAGATATTCAAAATTATTTTTCTTATATCTCCATTGCATTGAGATGTTTCTGGAGCTCAGCATTTAACAATATGTAAATTACTATTTTATGTGTATATGTATACCACCACCATTTAGCTAAAATCATCCCCAGCAAATAAAAAAAAAAGAAAAATGCTATACTCTCCTAGGCCCTCCTTGTCTCTAGGTCGACCTCATTAGTATCATTATACTCCATCAATCCAGTTTTATATCCGCTAGCTTCTATCTTCAGTCTAAGTATTTGATCACATCCTGTTAAGTTTTCCATTCACTACGCATTATGTCACCACAAGCAGGGCATAACAATGATGTGGAATACATCTCCCACAAATACGCCATGGGACTTGGTGAACACAAGACCTGCCTGGAATTGGTCCGAGACAGAAAAGAGAAGATAGAGGAACTGATCACAGGACCAGCAGTAGAACATGTACATAATGGGCCAAGGAAAGGTTAATATTAGGCAATGTTCACACATACTGTAAATACTGCCTTACTTACCCTGTCTTTTTTGTTTTTAGAAAATGTGCTGCTTTTACCCGTTGAAGCAAAGTGTACACTTTTGGTACATGTTATCTCTATAGGCTTTTATGGAAAGTGTGAAAAAAATATATAAATTAAGTGGTTGCATAGTTAAAGTGGTTGTCCACCATGGCAAGTATTAGCATGGGTGTGATTGGCCAGGGAAACTGTAAAAAAAAACAACAAAATGACATGGGCTACAAATAGAAGTTGAATGGCAGTAAGAGCAGGATAGTTATACACATCTTGTTTCCTGGAGGATCAGACTGCAGTCAGACTTTCTTCCAGGGTCGCTAAGTAAGTTTCATAATTATTCACTGCTTCCCCCACCCACCCTTTGTGCCAGATCTGTGATTGGATGCAGACTGTTATACATGTCCACCACCTTGTGTCCGTGTTTTTGATTGGTTACAGTCAGTTTGATGTATAGTAATGAAAAAATAAAAAAAATAATAATAATTAAAAAATGACGTAGGTTCCCACCATATTTTGATAGACAGTGTGGGTAAAGCAACAATAGCAGGCTGCCGCCCCCACCTGTGAGCTTTTACTGTGACTTGATATCAAAATAGAAGGGAAAAGAAGATGTTGGGTTAGCCCAATTTTTGATACCCAGCCACCATAAAGCAGACAGGTGTGGGCTAGTATAATCAGGATTGGAGGCGCCATGGATATTGGTTCCCCCCAGCTGAAAAATAGTTATTTATTTTTACACTTCGCTTGAAAAGACTGACAGCTACTGTGAGGGCAACCAATCAGAGACACTGGCAGTCTGACTGCACTAATCACAGATGCTATCACAGATGGGGGGCGGGGGAAGCAGTGCATATGCATGAGGGATAATGAGCAGCCCTGAAAATAGAGTTACAGCCGCATGGAGACTGGTAAATATATCTTGCTGTAACCATTTAGCTTCCTTTTTTTCACAGTGATTTTTCTGGCCAATCACAGTCATACCAATACTTGACATGGCTGTGATAGGGCCAGAAGTGAGTGGATTCTGCAATAGGGTAACCACAAACACTTACCAAACTAAACCAATCTTTGCCAATTGTGTAGAAAATTGCTTGTGAATCCAAGCCTGAGCTGAACAAATCAAGGCTCGTACTGAATTTGAAATTGGCGAACCCTTTTTGAACACGTTCGCTCAGCTCTACTTGGCAACTTGCACACATACCAGGCCTAGCAGACATGCTCAACATACTGGTTAAGAGCTTTTTGAAAACTTACACATATTTGCTTGAGTTAATAGTAAAAGTATACAACTTGTGCACCCATTTATGTACTGCAACCTTTCCAGTGACCCTAATGTTATACTCATTTTAAACAACGTTGATTACTGATTGTTCACCCTTCTTGACCCATGTTACAAGGAGAACTTTCCAGCTCTCCTTTCTGGGGTGGAGACGGCTAGTAAAATAGTGCAATACTAGAAGGCCCTAGTTGAACCATTTATACAAAAATTTACATGTGTCAATGCTGGCGGCAATGGTCATAATTCCTTGAACAATCAAAGAGGAAAGATGAGACAGACACATAACAGTTCCTACAGAGGAAGGGGAACACTATAAAAGGTTTGTGACAGTTTAATTAGACCCTCCCAATGCCCAGGCCCTGATGTACGGTGTAGTTTGACAAAGATGGAAAACTTTATGAAAATGGTGAAGAAGTACCTGGCTGACCATACCTGCACCATTTGTGATTCCTCTGTGCCATATATCTATTGGGTATCAAAACTAGACCTGTGGCATGAAAGGTCCTTCTAGGCCCTGAAGATGCTGGCCTACCCTTTCACCAGTATTTTGTCAGAGGGGGTTTTTAGTGTCCCTGGGGGCATAATAACTGTCAACTGAAAATACTGATTGTTCCCAAAATGAAAAAGGCTTGGCTTTTTCCCAATTTCTCAAACCTATCAGATGACAGCAATGGAGCATAAAGCCAACTCAATGTTCCTTTTTTTCTGGTGTATTCCCATGTATCCTTACCCACCCCTAAAATGGTATACGGTTCATGTTTTTTTTTAGTCCTCCTCCTCCTCCACCTTCACCATATCCACAGATTCATCATGCAGCCCTCGCTCCATATTTTTTGAGGGCCATCAACCGGTCCTCACTCATATATTTTTGAGGATCATCAGAAGGTCCTGACTCAAATGTTTTAGAGGGCCATTATGCTGCCTTCACTCCTAATTTTCAGACGGTCAGCAGCTGGCCCTCACATAATTTTTAGAGGGCCATCAGCCAGCACTCAGTCATCATTTTTATAGGACCAGCAAATGACCATTAATACATTTTTAGAGGGCCTACAGCCTGCCCTCTCTCAAAAAATATTTTTCAGGGCCACATATTTTATTTAAAAAGAAAACATACAGTTTGCAGGCAGGAGCACAACTAACATAGTCATCCACAAGATGTAGCTTTCTGTCCCACTTTGCAGGGGTGGTGCAGACAACACTCTTGAAGCCAGAATAGTGCAAATAGATGGTCAGTTTAATGGCAGATAATTCTTCCAGTCTGTTTCAAAGCACCACCCTGTCTCATAAACGGTCCAGTCTCAGTAGCCAAAAGTCTAGACAACAAAATCCTCATTGTGATTCTCCTTTATCCCATTATGACATGTCCTAGGAGACAAGTAATCCCACACTTGGACACTCCAAGACGTAAGTCTTTACATATCTATTGATTGATTCTGGCATCTCACCTTACACATTATAAGAGGGACGAAGATCATGTGTAGTGAATATTTTAAATTCTAAGGTCAGAAGAAGACAACGGTGTTCAATGGCATTTAGTTCCTCAAGCGGTTGATGATGATGAAAGACAGTTGCCAAAAAGTGATATTGTTAATTCAACAATCCAGGAGGAGGACTAGAATGCGAAAGGGAAAGACAAGGTGGTAGACGATAAAGTCACTCACCATACCTGGCAAGGTGCCAAGTAAAACAAGGACAGTTGTGCAGAGATGACAGGATCAGCTGCACCACATCTATTAAGAAAAAGAGTGGGGTGGCCAGAGGGAGTTTTATGTTCTTAAAACAACTCACAAAGTGGTAAAGATAATACACTAAAAACTTCTACTGACTCTGCCGGTTCCTATTCAAACTAGAGATCACAACCCGTCTTATACCAGCAGATGGCTCATTACTTCCCCTTACCCTGACCAACGGAGATAGGCTGCAGCAACAGTTAACCTATAGAATGACTGTAAAACAATTCAAAACTGTCCTTTCCTCAGCAGCTATTCCTACACTGAATGCAGCTAATAATGGTATTTATAGGAAATAGAATAGAAAAAGGCATGAAAACATGTTTTGGTTTTAGGTTGTAGCTGCAAGGTCTGTAAGACTAGAATCCCTGCCTATATGGCTCTAATACACTATCCTTTCTCCAGCAGCTTGCCCAACACTAAGGCCAATTAAAAGCAGTGTTATTAACTAATAGAAGATATTTCTTACTTATTAGCAGCAAGATCTGTAAGACTACAATTCCTGCCTAAATGCATCTAACACAATATCCCTTCTCCAACAGCTTGTCTTAAACTAAATGCAGCTAAGAGTAATATTATTAGATATTAAAATATATTTTTTACATAGCAGCAGCAAGATCTGTAAGTCTAGAATCTGTGCCTTTACCAGCAGCTTGTCCCACACTAAATGCTGCTAAGATCAGTATTATTAATGAATTAAATTTTTATGTAGCAGCGGAAATATCTGTAAGACTAGAATCCCTGCCTACATGCCTCTAATACACTATTCCTTCTCCATCATTTTGCTCTATACTAAATGCAGCTAAGAGTGGTATTATTAGAGAATATATTTTTAGGTTGCAGCAGCAAAGTCTATAAGACACTAATTACACTCTCCCTTCTGTACCAGCTTTCCCTACACTAAATGCAGCTAAGGGTGGTATTATTTGAGAATAGAATAGATTTATTACATAGGAGCAGCAAGGTCTGTAAGCCTAGAATCCCTACCTATATATTTATAATACACCATAACTTCTCCAGCTGTTTGCCCTATACTAAATGAAGCTGAGAGCAGTGTTATTATAAATTTATCCCTAAAAAGAACTGTTGGTGTAATGTTGCACCAGCAGGAGCTGACACACTATAGAACACTGTCCCTACTACAACAGAAACTCTCCCTATACTACATCCGGGTACAGTGCCCCAAACACGACATTACCTGATGTTATACAGACCCAATGATGCGATGAGGCCGGCCAACCACAGTTGTGACAGTAACCAAGATGATTACAACATTACCGTGATTAGCAGACAATCCCTGCATTATAAGCGGCTGAAGAAAAGCTGAAAAACATGTGGGGAGGGGATTCGAAAATAGCACCTGTGTATCAGGTTATTCGATTGAGTATCTTGAGCATGCCGATGCTTGATCAAGTACCAAGCAGTGCGCATTCTTGCCCATCACTACTAATAATACTTCTAACTTCCAATTTTAGCTACATTGCTAATATATGGTATGAAAGGCACTCATTCATCATTCTTTGTGGGGTTTTTTTTAGGATTCTTTCTAGAAATGGAAACTTTTCTACTAGAACATTACAAATCTTCTAAACATTGGTTTGAGTAGAGTCCTTCAATTTAGAAGATGAGATCAAAGGGGGCAGAAATATATTTGTCTTGAAAAAAATTGGTGAGCATCAAATCTGCTAGGAAGAAGTTTAAAATAAAATAGCAAAATCTCTTAAGCTTCCCTCATAAACTTGGTCCTCCTCTTACCTGTCAAATCACCTCCTTATCCTTCAAGCAGCTCTTCTTTGACCCTCTTTTCTTTTTAGCCTTTCTGTGTACTATCCTCATTACTGACTAGATGCAACATAGTCATGTGGTGTGCAACAAATGTTAACCACTACATGAAACCATGTCAATAGAGGCACCAGAAGAAAGTAAGCTACAAATGGCAAGAACGAAAAAGTAATCAAAGAGGAGTTGATCAGATGTATAGATGGCAGCGGTACAGGTATGGGTAGGGCGGAAGACACTATTATAAGAGTTTTTTTAGCCCCTTCCCAATTTTCTGCCATTTTGCTGGATTCACATAAGTCAAATCCCCAAAAAATGATAGAATCTTAATTTTGGGGAAATTTGTAGCAAAATTGATTTATGTTGAGTCAATTCGCTCATCTTTTTTTTCGCTTGACAAATGAATCATTATTGCAGTCCTTGGTATATTATTACCAGTACATTTGAAACCTATCATATTGTTATGGTCACAAGAGGAGCTGATCAGATGTCCAGGTAGCAGGGGGACAGGTATGGAAAGAGCAGAGGACAGGTGAGTTTTTTTAGTCTCTTCCCAGTTCTCTGGCATTTCACTGGATTCCCATAAATCAATTCCCAAAAAAGGATAGAATCCAAATTTTGAGGAAATTTGTAGCAGAATCGATTTATTTTGAATCAGTTTGCTCATCTTTATTTTCTACTTGACAAATCAATCATTAGTGCAGTTCTTGGTATATTAATACCAGAACACTTGACATTTATCATACTGTTATGGTCTCAAGGACTAGAACATCTATTCTTCTTTACTAAATGTGAAGGGTTTAACAGGTAAAATCAATATAAATTCTTCTTTTAAAATATAATCTCCAAGATAGCGTTAATAGAAAGAGCAGCAGTTTCTTTTGTTTCATACATACAGCAGATCAAGCTCACACTCGTATGTACAATTGTCTATTATTAAAAGAAATAAGGAATACTTTGGGGTCTACTTTCCCTTTGTTATAGCTTTTATTCTTTCAACAAAAAAACTGGGCATGCTGCCAGTCATAATTACCTAGTAATGACAAGGGGAGGATATATCTAGCTGTTTCAGAGTTTGAGAATTTTCTGATTGGAACGTTTTTAATCTTTTACAATCTTAAAAACAAGAGTTATACACTAAAACTATACTTTACAATTTCAATACTATAGCCAAGAGAAAGATGACTTCTGATTCTTCAGCCTTATCTCAACCTTCAACCATCTTAATTTATAAGCGTATGACCCGAGTTCCTATGCATGAGTTTCATAGACAGCAATGCAGATTAGCTCACTAATCACTACTAGTTGACAGGGTTAAAATTTAGAAGCCATTAGTCATTAACAGCAAGGGAGAACAGGGGCATGTAAATTCTTCCAGGTAACTTCCGACTTCAGTTGACATCTAAATCATTTGTTTTCTTTTTCATTTTATTTTAAAATTCAATGGAAAGATAACCTACCTTACTACAGTATGTGTAAGTACTTAAACCGAAACCATCACCTCTTTATTAACCCCAAAACACCTTTGCAGATCCAACATAATCCTTAAGTCCCATGACAATCCCTGCACTGCTACATCTGGAGCCTGGAGAGCGCTAAAAGATGTTCAAGAAACACTAAGAACAGCAGGGATATCCAGCTCTGAGCAGGTGATGTCACTCAGTTTATCCGGGACTTCATCATCAGTGAAAGTACTGGTGGATTGTAAGATTGCATGTTACATCCGTGACCCGCAATCTGACATTCCAGTTTCATTTTCAGAGAAGCGGGGGGAACCCGAATATGCAATCTGGTGAACTAAGTGACGTCACCTGCTCACAGCCGGGTTCTGCTATCAGTGTTTCCCGGAGCCTGCGGAGAGCGGACGTGTTTTCTCTCTCCAGGCACCGGATGTAATACCTATGTATGAAAAAAGTGTACTCGAGACCTTAAATAATATTAAAATATAATTTATTGAAAATTCATTAAAATTATTTTTTATTTATTAGAATTTAAATTATCAATGTATTAATAATCGCAAATGAAAACATTGTGGCTCAACACTAGTAGCTACAGAAATTAGATAAGTATAAATATAAAAATACACAGTTAGTACTTTTTAATTAGTAGGCAAAATATATAGCTATTATGCACAGTGCCCAATAAATAACAATAATAGGAACACCAAAATAAATACACAATCAATATCCAGAATAAATATACATAATGCAAAATGGGTAGTCACACCAGAATCCAAATAGACACCAATGTTCAATAAATAAAACCCATATAAATTGATTACCACAGTATATAATCAATTTACCTAATTTGGACGTGTCCGTGTGTCTGTGCGCAATGAGTCATCAACAGCCCTATGGTGCCGAGGCAACCATCCATAGTCCTATGTTGCTGAGGCAACATTGTGAGGCAATATTTAGGGAACACTGACGCAACACTTAAGGCCGCTTTACACGCTACAACATCGCTAAAGCGATGTCGTTGTGGGTCACGGAATTTGTGACGCACATCCGGCCGTGTTAGCGATGTCGTTGCGTGTGACACATATGTGCGATTTTGAATCGTCGCAAAATGTTCAAAATCGCTAATCGGTGACATGGTGGTCCATTCCCAATTATCGTTGCTGCTGCAGGAACTATGTTGTTCATCGTTCCTGTGGCAGCACACATCACTATGAGTGACACCGCAGGAATGAGGAACCTCACCTTACCTGCGGCCACCGGCAATGAGGAAGGAAGGAGGTGGGCGGGATGTTTCATCCCGCTCATCTCCGCCCCTCTGCTTCTATTGGGCAGCTGCTTAGTGACGTCGCTGTGACGCCAATCGAACCGCCCCCTTAGAAAGGAGGCGGTTTGCCGGTCACAGCGACATCGCTAGGCAGGTAAGTAGTGTGACGGGTCCACTCGATTATGTGCGCCATAGGCAGCGATTTGCCTGTGACGCACAAACGATGGGGGCGGGTATGCACGCTAGCGATCTCAGTAGCGAGATCGCAGCATGTAAAGCGGCCTTTAAGCAACAGTGTGAGGCAATATTGAGGGAACACTGAGGCAACACTGAGGCAACAGTGTGAGGCAACATAGCAAAGATGGATCAAATTGATCGCGCCTCTGCACGTAGAGAAGCGAATCACATATGGATGCGTAATCTGCTTCTTAATGAAATAGAGGATGAATGAACTTGTCGAAGATCTGCTGATGCAGCGCGACAGAGGGCAGCCAGAGCAAGAGACACGAATGAAGTAACTGAATCACATAGAACATCTAATGCTGCATGACAATGAGCTCTACCTGTTCACTTTCTTCATGGATAGCGCTATCGGATAGCTCTACCTTAACAGTATTACCGACAGAGCTGTGTCATGATGGAGACACTGTGTGAGGCAACACTGAGGCAACATTGTGAGCCAACACTGACGCAACATTCACGCAACACTGAGGCATCATTGTGAGGCAAAACTGAGGCAACTTTGTGAGGCAAAAATGAGGCATTATTGAAGGAACACTGAGGCAATATTGAGGTAACACTTAGGAAACATTAAGGCAACACTGAGGCAATATTGTGAGGCAACACTGAGGCAACACTGTGAGGCAGCATTTCTGAGGGAACACTATGTTGGGCTAGCGCTATCTGATAGTGCTACTTCGAATGAAAGAGCACGGATAGCGCTATCCGCATAGCGCTACCGATAATGAAAGATAATGTGTAGAGCTATCCGATAGTGCTACTCCTAGAGAACGGATAGCGCTATAAAAAAAAACACTGATAGCTAGAGATGAGCGATGTTCAAGGCTTGAGGTTCACCAATTTCATGCTCGAGTGATTTTGGGGGTATTCAAGACGTTCCACGAACTCGAGCTTTTTGCTAAAAGCTCAACAGTTCGAGTTACATTCGAGAACGGTTCAAGCACGAAAAATGTGGCTTTTCACTGTAAGGCTATGTGCACACTTTGCTGTCTGCATGCATGCGTCCCCAGCACAATTTCTCTCTCTTTCCTACTCACCGATCACGGGAGTCTCGCTGCACGGCTGTCACAAATCTCCAGCGGCATTTCCTCTTTTGAAAATGGCTGCCGCTTCATTATTCAATTAGTTATTCCATGCTTTCCCCGCCCACCGGTGCCCATGATTGGTTGCAGTCAGACACGAACCCACGATGAGTGACAGCAGTCTCACTGCAACCAATCACAGCCGCCGTCGGGTGGGTCTATATCGTGCAGTAAAATAAATAAATAAATAATAATTAAAAAAAAAAAGCGATTCCCCCAATACCTAATACCAGCCAGGATAAAGCCGCACGGCTGGAGGCTGGTATTGTCAGGATGGGGAGCTTCACGTTATGGGAAGCCCATCACCCTAACAATATCACCCAGAGGCCACCCGGAATTGCCGCATCCATTAGATGCGACAGTCCCGGGACTCCACCCAGCTCATCCCAAATTGCCCTGGTGCAGTGGCAATCGGGGTAATAAAGGGGTTAATCATACGAGGCGTCTCCCCGAGATACCTTCCATGATTAAACTGTGAGTGAAAGTATATAAACACACACAGCGAAAAATCCTTTATTTGGAATAAAAGACAAAAAACACCTCATTTACCTCTTCATTAATCCCAAAATAACAATCCAGGTCCGAAGTAATCCACACGACACTGTCAGTTCTGCTACATGAAGATGACAGGGAGTGATGTGTGCCCTCTCCACGTAGCACCTGAACTGAACCGCGCAGTAATCTGAGACTTCAGTCTGCAATGCAGAAGTCAAGATTACCAAATCTGCCTATGTTTTTCATTAGAGCCAGTAGCTCAATGGTTATAGCACGCGACTTAGAAGCATTAGTTCACGAGTTCTAGTCCCAATAAAAAATTTACTTTATTTTAAATTAGAATTATTTATTTATAATTATAATTGAATTTAATTTAATTTAATTATGCACTGAGGGGAGGAGCCAGACATTAGCTGTGAGGCACACCTCTAAAATCGGAGCAGTTCACAGAATGAGGCTGCATTGCTCTCTCTCTCTCTCTCTCTCTCTCTCGGTCTCTCTCAGTCTCTTAGTCTCAGTCTCTCTCAGTCTCTGTCTCTCTCTCTTTTTCTCTCTCTTTTTCTCAGTCTCTCCTTTTCTCAGTCTCTCTTTTTCTCTTTTTCCCTCTCTCTCTTTCTCCTCTCTCTATTCTCTCTCTTCTCTCTCTCCTCTCTCTCTTTTCTCTCTCTCTGTCTCTCTCAGTCTCTCAGTCTCTCTCTCAGTCTCTCTTTCTCAGTCTCTCTCTCTCTCTCAGTCTCTCTCAGTCTCTCTCTCTTTCTTTCTCTCTCTTTGTCTCTCTCAGTCTCTCTCTCTCTTTTTCTCTCTCTCTCTTTTTCTCTCTCTCTTTTTCTCAGTCTCTCTTTTTCTCTTTTTCCCTCTCTCTCTTTCTCCTCTCTCTATTCTCTCTCTTCTCTCTCTCTTCTCCCTCTCTTCTCTCTATCCTCTCTCTCTTTTCTCTCTCTCTCTCTGTCTCTCTGTCTCTCAGTCTCTCTCTCAGTCTCTCGCTCTCTCTCAGTCTCTCTCAGTCTCTCTCTCTTTCTATCTCTCTCTTTGTCTCTCTCAGTCTCTCTCTCTCTCTTTTTCTCTCTCTCTCTTTTTCTCTCTCTCTTTTTCTCAGTCTCTCTTTTTCTATTTTTCCCTCTCTCTCCTCTCTTTCTTCTCTCTCTCAGTCTCTCTCTCTCAGTCTCTCTCTCTTTCTCAGTCTCTCTCTCTTTCTCTCTCTCTCTCTCTGTTTGTCTCTCTCAGTCTCAGTCTCTCTCTCTTTCTCTCTCTCTCTCCTTTTATCTCTCTCTTTTTCTCAGTCTCTCTTTTTCTCCTTTTCCCTCTCTCTCTTCTCTCTATTCTCTCTCTCTTCTCTCTCTATCTTCTCTCTCTCTCCTCTCTTTTCTCTCTCTCTCCTCTCTCTCTTTTCTCTCTCTCTCAGTCTCTCTCAGTCTCTCTCTCTCAGTCTCTCTCTCTTAGTCCCTCTCTCTTTCTCTCTCTTTGTCTATCTCAGTCTCTCAGTCTCAGTCTCTCTCTCTTTTTCTTTCTCTCTTTTTTCTCTCTTTTTCTCAGTCTCTCTTTTTCTCTTTTTCCCTCTCTCTCCTCTCTCCTCTCTCCTCTCTCTCTTCTCTCTCTCTCCTCTCTCTCTTCTCTCTTCTCTCTCCTCTCTCTCCCTCTCTCTCTTTTCTCTATTTTTTCTCTCTCTCTTCTCTCTCTTTTTTATATCTCTCTCAGAACTGGCGATGATCAGCTGATGCGTTCACCTGACAGAATCAGCTGACACTATAAGCCGAGCGGTGAACGCAGCTTTTTACTGCCCGGCCGGCTAAACTATCAGCTGATGCTGTCGGACAGGAGTCTGCACAGCAGTGTGTAGTTTGTTTCATTTTTTTGCACTGATGTACTGATGTTTATACAATTAGCTGCTGTGTCATGTGATTCAGGCCCTTGAACCTGACACATCATCTGATCACTTTGCCTTCCAGCAAACCGATTAGATGATATTGGATCCAGATTAAATGGCGCGGGACCCTTGATCCAGGATTACTGCATAGGGGGGTTCTTTATTTCAATAAAGATGGAGTCACTAATTGTGTTGTGTTTTATTTCTAATAAAAATATTTTTCTGTGTGTTGTATTTTTTTTATCTGTACCAGAAATTCATGGTGGCCATGTCTAATATTGGTGCGACACTATGAATTTCGGGTTTAGGGCCAGTTGATAATATACAGCTAGACCTAACCCCATTATTACCCCACGAGCCACCCGTCACCAGGGCAGCTGCAGAACTAAAAGACTCAGCATACACCCTCCAGGACTGTATGCAGGAGTTTTTTGCCCATCAAAAAAATGACGTGGGCTTCGCCATATTTTTGTATGCTAGCCAGGTACAGCAGGCAGGTACGGCTGCCCCCAAACCCCAGCTGCCTATTTGTACCCGGCTGGGAACTAAAAAATTAGGGAAGCCCTTTTTTTAATTATTTCATGAATTTCATGAAATAATTAAAAAAAAAATCGACATGAGCTTCGCCCCATTTTTGTGTCCAGCCAGGTACAACTAGGCAGCTGTGGATTGGAATCCACAGCACAGGTTAGCCCGAGCTTTCTGTGCCCCTCTCCTGCGAATTGCAGCCCACAGCCGCTCCAGAAAATGGCGCTTTCATAGAAGCGCCATCCTCTGGCGCTGTATCCAACTCTTCCAGCTGGCCTGAAGCCGGGTGGCTTGTTGGGTAATAATGAGTTAATACTAGCTTTGTTTTACTAGCTAGTATTAAGCCAGATATTCTTAATGTCAGGCAAGTTTGAGCCAGCCATTAAGAATCTCCAATAAAGGGTTAAAAAAAAAGACACCACACAGAGAAAAAATACTTTAATAGAAATAAATACACAGACACATTTAGAGACTCCATGTTTATTAGTCCCTGTCAGCCCTCCACGATCCATGGTCTTCTGTCTTCTTTCTACTTTAACCCATGCAGCTCTGCTACATCAGACAGTGCTGCATGGGAGGAAGACGCTGCTGCTCCCCGTGCAGTCTATTCACTCAGTGAGAGTGAGCAGAGGCTGTAGGCTGTAAGCGGTGACGTCACCGCTGACAAGCGCGTTACCATAGCAACGGTGCTCCAATCACGTGACTACCAGTGCCGCTATTTACCGGCTGTTACAACTAGTCCCTGCATGTGGGATGACTCTGTGAAGAGCGCCTACATGCAGGAACGGGGAGTATGTGTCGGAGCATTTCGCCTGTACACGGACATGCTGGAACGATCACCGCGTACCAGAGAGATGCACTGACAAGGCCTAACATGACGTCATAGCCATGTGACCAGTCTGTATCCAATGAGGTAATAGACACATGACTGGTCACATGCTATTTTGACGTCACTATAGGTCCTATCATTAGTGCTGGTTACCGGGAGGATGCAGCTATTATCGGAAGGAAAAGCAGCGGGAGAAAGAGTGCAGGACGTGTCACGGGGACCTGTAAGTGTAATGGCAATGTTTATTAACGATATGTGTACATTTATAATGTGTTTTTATGTCTTTGTGTTTGCCTCACATTGTTTTCAATGGGGTTCGAGAGGTTCGTCGAACGGTTCGTCGAACCGAACTCGAACGGGGCCTCTGTTCGACAAACCGAACCAAACTCGAGCCTTCAGAGGCTCGCTCATCTCTACTAATAGCCCTATTCCCTTTCTTTTTCATAAGCAAGGTAAGAGTGGCCGGACACGTACACCAGGTATTTATGTTTGCTGTTAGTCTGCACATACCCAGTCTGTTGCATGGCTACACTCCATTACGAGGTCAGTCTAATGCGTGGTTACACCCCATTGCGTGGTTCGTAATCCCACCGCGCACCCATATGGTGCGCAATCACTTGTATTGGATTAATAATTAAATCACAAAGATACATGATAAAAAATATATTAATTTATCACATTACTATTACCTATCAAAGAATAAATATATAAATATATAAAACTGGGCAACAAGGAGACCGGAGTAAGTATACACCATGTGCAACCCTCACAATATATTAACCTGGATAGTGCTACTAATGCTGATGTGAACCACAGCTATCATCTTAGCTGTGGTAGTGCAAGTACAGAGTGTTGGAAAGGCAAAAAATAGTCAGTTCAAAAATCATGACAAAAAGTCATAAGGAATAAATATATCGCACACATGTTCTACCTGTATCCACGTGGAGCCACAGAAGATTCCTTACGCGTGTTTCGATGCTGTGCCTTCTTCCGGGAAAGTGGCAATCCCTCAATCTCATAACCCTTTATAGTACTGTCGGACAATCAACACGGACGAGACAGTGACATTCAAGCTCCGATTGGCGCATGTGACCGCAAGCAATCTCCACTACTAAGATAAATCTCACAAACCGTATTGAACCGCTAACATGAGTTCCGGACTCAAGCCACCTCCTCCATAAGAGCCTGGCCATTATGTCAGCTGCACACAATGATGCGTCATGAGATGTCATAGGGAGACACCAGCACGCATGAGCACTGGAGCGAGAGTCACCAGCCACATGAACTGCTGCTGGATGCAGTATGAATAGATATTCGGGTTGTGAACAACACCATAATGTGAGTTAGTGAAAAAATAAGAAAAAATGAAATATATATATATATATATATATATATAAAATATTGTAAGATGCAATTGCACTGTGTATAAATATGAAATATATAAAAGTGGCAATCTATAATAAGACAAAAAAGTATATTTATTATATAAATATATTATATTTCATATTTATAGACGATGCAATTGCATCTTACAACTTTTTTTTTATATATACACTATATATATATATATATATATATATATATATTCCTTTCTTCTTATTTTTTCTATCATTGGTTTTCTATTTATATTTTCACTCACTCAAATTATGGTGTTGTTCACAGCATGAATATTTATTCACACTACACATCCAGCAACGTTTCATGAGGCTGGTGACTCTTGCTCCAGTGCGCATGCGTGCTGGTGTCTCCCTACGACATCTCATGATGCGGCATTGTGGGCGGCTGACAAGATGGCCGGGCTCTTATGGTGGAGGTACCTCGAGTCCAGAACTCACGTCAGCGGTTCAGTATACTTCGTGGGATTTCTCTTAGTAGTGGAGATTGCCGTCGGTCTTTGGGAGGCAGAATAAATAAATATTCAGCAGTTGAAGAATTGGCTTAAATTATTTATTTTTTATGCTGTTCACCTTTCGGTATAAGTGATAAGGCATCTATTTTCCTCAGGTCAATATGATTACAGGTATACCAGGATATTTTTTTAGGTTTGGCTACTATCACGCTAAAATTTGCTTTCTTACAAAATAAAGGTTTTTTGCATGAACAAATTTTGAAAGCTATATCTTTTATATTTTTCTGCTGACAGGCCTCATAATTTTTTTGGATCATTTTCTATTCCGCCTTTTCTGTTGCAGAATCAAGAAGAAAAAGCAATTAAGGATTTTTTTTGTTTTTGTTTTTTTTACAGCATTTTTTTATCATAAAAGTGATAAGACTTTAATCTGTGGGTCAGTATGATAACAGCGATAAAACATTTAGATAGTATTTTTATGTTTTGACGCTTTTACAGCAAAAAAAACAGTTTCTAAGAAAAAAAATAGTTTTTGCATTGCTGTAGTCTGAGAGCTATAACTTTTTTAACTTTTTGCTGACCAAGCTGTATGGTGGCTTGTTTTTTTGCATGCATGACGAAATGACGTTTTCAGTGGTATTTTTTGTATGTATATTGAATTTTTTTCTCATGTTTTGTTCCACTTTTGTGCCAGCAGTATGATGAAAATGCATAGTTTTTGCAACTTTTTTTATTCAATTTTTTTAACTGCATTCACTGACTGGGTTAACTAGTGTGACAGTTTTATAGCTCGGGTTGTTGCAACCACGAAAATACCAAATATGTGTTCTTTTATTTAATTTTTTACATTTTGTTTGTACTTTATTTTCAGATTTTCTTTACCAGTTTTGTAACTTTTTTTTAACCTTTTACTTAGTCCCTTTATGGGGTATTACTTTTTTCCCTCTAATCACTAATCAATCATTGCAATGGATTATATGTCAATGCTGCACTCGCAGCACTGACAGTTTGTCTCTCATACCATGCATCTGGCATGGTGTGTGGGGCTTTCCATAGGTGGGTGACCCAGGGGTCATCATGACAACTTCCCTTGATTACCATGGCAGCAATTGGGTTCCCAGTGATTGCATTACGGGGACCAGATAACTTGGGAGAAGAGCATAATCCTCTTGCCGACACTTAAATGCTGCGATTGCTATTGATCGCAGAATTTAGGGGTTTAAACTACCAGGAGTCAGAGCCAGGTCTAGGTTTAAGCATAAGATAGAGACCTAAGGTCAATCATCTTTGCTTATGTAAACATAAGATAGAGACCAGCTGGCAATCGCGGGGGCACAGTACCTGAGGCCTCGTGATCACCATGTTGTACTGGGTATGTCCTTGGTTGGGAACACATGGACTATCAGGATATATCCAGTACTGTCAATGTTGTAAACAGTTTAAATAAGAGGGAGAATTACCAGTGTGAGACATGTAATGACCTACAGGCTGCACTCCTGAGCTACATATTGCACACTGGTAACACCCCCAATTAAGATAAGCTCTGGAGGCAGATTTTCTAGGAAATCTATGTCCAACCCATAAAGCTTAAAAGCTAAATTACATATTAAGAAAAATAAAGATTTCCTTTATTATAGTTATTGCACACTATGATTAGAGGCTGCTCAGATTATAAGGAGAAAGAGAAAGCAAGATCCAATAACTTTCTTCCGTGTACATTTCTAGTTATGTGTTTTGGAGAACAAGTTGATTACAATATAATTTGCATTATGTAATGTGGTCATTTATGAAATTCTATATAGAGACATTTAACAACGTCAATACCACTAATATGCCGAAGTGTCAGCCATATACCATATCTGCCATAGGGATAGGGTGGTGATGATTACTATTGCAATCTGTCACCATGTTTCTGTCCCATAGACTGAGAGTAGAGACCCTGTGTGCCTTACTAGGCTGCTTGGTATAGTTATGTCAAAATCAATGTTTAATCAGTAGTGGATCATCATTGGAGGATTAGTAACCCTGCTGTCAGGTAGTCCTCTATATTCATGAGCTGGGTATAGCCTTGCCTCTACGACAGATTGGAAACGGTTTACAGGATACTGTGTATGGGCAGAAAGCTACCAGCGGGGTTACTTGAATCTTAACTTACTATTAACTGTGGATATGCAGCAGAGAAAACAGTTATTTTATCAAACATAAGCAGCCCAGTAAGTGAAACTTGTCTGGAATCAGGGTCTGTGAGCCTGCATTATTTTACTCTCAGATGAGACAACAAAAGCCTGGTAACAAATTCTCTGGAGCTAAATATTTAAACAACATATCATCTGTAATTTTTCATCTTTGCCTTCCATTTTGTTTTATTTTAATTCTTGTGAATTGTTTAAGGGGGGTGTAGTTTAATTACTCTGGGAGTACAAAATGAATTATATATATATATATACTGTATATATATATATATATATATATATATATATATTTATTATTATAGCGCCATTAATTCCATGGCGCTTTACAAGTGAAAAAGAGTATACATAAAAACTGGAAAGAGTTCTGCTCAGCGCAAGGAGGAGAAATACGTCAGTAAGTTTCCAGGTGCTTTATTTTGCTTGGTTTCCAATAAAACGATCATATAAACATATGAACAGTTAAGACATAGTCCTCCGTGGATATTGACACAATTGTTGTGTCAATATCCACGGAGAACTATGTCTTAACTGTTCATATGTTTATAAGATCGTTTTATTGGAAACCAAGCAAAATAAAGCACCTGGAAATTTACTGACGTATTTCTCCTCCTTGCGCTGGGCAGAACTCTTTCCTCTTCATTATACTCAGGTAACAGCACCTGCAGCCCGAGCAGCAGAGGGAAATCTGAGCACATGGAATGGGTGAGCTGAAAGTTTTTCTTATTATACATAAAAACTAGTACAACAATCATTAACAGTATAAAACAGACTGGTATAGGAGGAGAGAGGATCCTGCCCGCGGCTCAGTCTATAGGGAATGGGTGATGGTACAATAGGTGAGGACAGAGCTGGTTGCGCAGTGGTGTACTGGACTGAGGGTTATTGTAGGTTGTAGGCTTGTCGGAAAAGGTGGGTCTTCAGGTTCCTTTTGAAGCTCTATATATATTGTAAACGTTGCTTACCGCAACCCGGGGGTTTCACTCGCTTGCAGCGGTGCTAGGCAGCTTAGACAACATAGGTATCACCGTCTCTTATAAAACGCAGCAGTTTATTTATTAGACTCAACATAAACTGCTAAACAAAATGTAACAAAGCCTCTCCTGGCTTAAAGGAAAATATAACATCCACATACCGTGGGCTTCCAGTCCAATTAAATGTCCATAGTGGATTCTCCACACTCTGGCTCCAGCCAGCGAACACAAGTCACTGTGGTTGCTTCCTGCAGCCTCCAGCCCTCTCCAGCCAGGCTGCAGTATTTTCCCCAGTCCTCACCTGGACTGATTTCCAAACGTCTCTCTTCAGTCTTCACACAGACTGAGACCTCCAGCACACATCCTCCATGTGCAGCACTCTCAGGATTCTCTCTGTTTCTAAAACTAACAGTCTCTTAAACCCAACCGGATGCACCGGTGGAGGTATGTGATTCTCCAGCTCTGTCCATCACACTGGTCACAGTTTAAAGGGAACCTAACCCTTAACTACAACCCAAGTTCTGTGGAACTACAGGTCCCACAGTCACACCTTCAGTTCAATATCACAGGGGGATCCTTCTCCACTGCGACCATCCACAACATTGGTGGCTGCTACCTCACAATATATATATATATATATATATATATATATATAGCCATCTAATGGATGCGACAATTCCGGGGAGCTGGATGCTGATATTTTTAGGCTAGGCCTCCCCAGCCTGAGAATACCAGCCCCCAGCTGGCTTTACCATGGCTGGGTATGAAAATTGGGGGGGACTGCACGTTGGTTTTTAAATTATTTATTTATTTAAATAAATAAATAAAAAGTTGCATGTGGTTCCTCTTCTATTGATACACAGCCAAGATAAGAGCAGTGCTGGGTTGGCAGCCTATAGCCATAGGTTTTATCAGTGCTTGGTATTAGAATACCAAGGAACCCTGCTACATTTGTTTTATTTATTTATTTTCATACCTGGGTAGTGACTGGAGGCAGAGGCTGTTACACAGGCTGGGGGAGCATCTGCTTGCAACCAATCACAGATGACAGGAATACCGGTGAGTGGGGAAAACAGGGAAAGTTGTGTGTATGCGATCACGACCCAGGAAGTGAATACGCAATCAGGAAGCAGTGTGCTGGCAATGTGATGCCCCTGAGGCGTCAGGTGCCATGGGTACTGTATCCAGTTATAGGTGCAGTACTTATCCAGGGTTCCTGGGAGACCAGTGCCAGTAAGTACCAAACAACACCTTTCAAAACACACACATTTCTTTGCCCTTTTTCCAAACTGGGTAACAGGCTAAAGACGGAGATGATGGATGACCACCTATTATCACTTATCCAATCCCGCTAGTCAGAAACTCGGGAGGGGGAGAGGCTAGTCTGGACAGTTGACAGGGACATTTGAAAGTGAGTCAGGAGTTGATGTTGAGTCAGGGAGGGTGTGAAGAAACTCAAGTCCAGTGAGAAACACGAGGAGTGACATCAATGGGCTAAAAGAGTATGGTCGCCAGGAAGAGTACAGTGTCAGTACTCACGGGACCGAGCACAGGCGGGGTGCAGAGCAGTAGTTCAGGAGGACATTTTAGGCTCACCTGTTAAATCTGCCAGGTGAGGGGATCATCAAGGTTCCTCACCGACTTTAGAGTCCGGGGCACAGCAGCAAAGAGGGAACCTGGGAACTGGGACAGAGGTCCAACCCATTGAGGTTCAAGCTGCCTGCCATATGGGCCAGAACTGTGAGACCAGGAGGGGACCCCCAAAATTCTTCAGGCCACGGTGATTCTGCTGTAAACATAAGGATATAAGGGGAATCTGGGTCTGCAGCAGAAGAATGCACAAGAACAGAATAAGTTCTGTTGA
Source organism: Anomaloglossus baeobatrachus (assembly GCF_048569485.1). Classification (NCBI taxonomy): domain Eukaryota; kingdom Metazoa; phylum Chordata; class Amphibia; order Anura; family Aromobatidae; genus Anomaloglossus; species Anomaloglossus baeobatrachus. The sequence goes on from NC_134355.1 coordinate 478,761,614, forward strand.
ATGGAGCCTCAACCACTCACTTGAGCCCTACCCATCCACACAATAAGTAACATCCTCGTGTCAGTTTACAGAGCCCAAAACTGAGGGTGATTTTGATGTGACATCACAGGAAGCAGGAGATTCTCATCCAGAGATCATGTAAACAGAAGAGCATCTCTGGTTACAGCAGGATTTGGTAAATCAATGTGTTTAGTAAAGTGCTTATATAATGCGGATAATTAAGATGTAAGGAATCTGTATAGTAGTGGCCAACCTCTTTAATCATCATGTCTATGGGACATTATATCATTGTGGGCAAAATGTCACATCAGAATTTAATGAATCATGCATATGATACATCCACATGGCAAATCTGTGACTACAGAGACAATGTCATCAAGTACTGTACCACAGGCAGCGTACATGAGACCGCAGGGAATTACAACTATAATCATTACATTGTATTATTTTTGTATTGTTTCATATGAGGTTAGGGGATTTTCTTTCTTTTATTATATATGCTATTTTTTCTTAAATCCAGCACTACTGTACAGTGAGAAGAACATTTTTTATTTTATTACAGTATATGTACTATATATGAAACATCACAGATCTGCTTTGCACATCAATGCTGAATGCTTTTTTGAAGGGCTGTATATGAGAAAGTCTGCATAATTTTAATTGCAAGCACATTATTTAATGTCATTCATATAATCATAGTCTGTAATGCACCATTTTAGTTTTGTGCATGCGCACCGAATAATTCACACGATTTGCAATATACGGTAACCTAAGAAACTACTTTGCATAATTTTCTATTCTGAGCATACAGTACCTGCATTTAAGTATGCTTTGAATGTATTAAAGATATTCTCTTAGAAGAAAGGATGTTAAATTATAGCAGCGATGGTTAAGGTACAGTAATCTCATGGCAAAGAAAAATTGCTACAATGAAGGACATCGTAATGAGGGTGAATGATTTCCTATACTGAGTTAATGATATTTTAGTTGGCTAGTTCATAACCTTCAGTGGACAAGGCATATAAAATCATAATGAAAACATGTTTTGCTGTATATCATATGCTGAAAGATAAATAGATAAAAGACTATTACACAAGTAATAAAATGAATCAAAGCCATGAGAAAGAATAAAAGATGCAGACTATGCCAAGAATGACTTTTAGAGTGTGATGTTTCTAGTATTCAGTTACAAGATACTAGAATATAAAGTCAATTAATGTACAGAATACTGGAAAAGTGCACAAACCTCGGTATTTATTGTGTGTCATCCTTGCTTCTGACACTTCTCAGTTTCATGTTCTAATTTTGCTTCAAATCACTTAAACATTCAGATGTTTTGTAAATAAGAAAAGGTGTAACATTACACAATAAAGATGTAATACCAAAATGTCACTGCAGGGACCCCCATCATAACAATACTAACATTAGAAAAATACTCCTTCAATAGTTTGTACCAGGATCAGAAGTTTTGAATAGTGCCCAGTACAGGCAAAAAGTGTCTGATCCCTTGAGTTTGTTCCATTGTTAGGATCACCACTGATCATTGAAGAACTCTCCAATTTCAATGGAGTGGAAGGTGAGCATGCACACAGTCGCTACATTGAAACAAGGGACTTAGGATCTCCGTTCTTGTAATGAGTGAGGGTTTCAAAAATAAGACAATTACAAACTTGAGATCCTTATTCAAACCCTTTATGATGTGTTTATTTAATATTAAGCACCTTTAAAGATTGTGTGCACGTACCCTTACTTGCCTCTTTACATTCCACTTACATATTAGCCAAACTTTTAGATTAGCTTTGTCTTCTGGTGCTTCCTTTAAGTAGACCCTGCATGTTCATGTATATCAACATTAATGATGTGTATCAAGCCTTTTGTAAAAATATTGGGCTCAGTCAATAACAGCTCCAGGAGAGACATGACCCCTAATCAGTCAATTGAAGAGGATTGGTCAACATGTATGTGGAGAGCTGAAGAGAGGCAAGCTTAAGGAGAACCTGTTATTGGGATATTATAGATTATTCCCCGAACTAATGACTTCTAAAAGAAAAGTGCTTTAATGTTGTAAATTTTCACTAGTCTTGCACAAATTATTTTGATGTTTTAGAAAAATCTATTGTTGAAATTGTACAGTAAAAAGAGATGAGAGGATCCATGGAAGTTTGAGTTTCTGCGGGTTTAGCCTGACATTGGATTAAGCTCTGTTCTGGACCCGAACTTGACCCAAACCTCATTGGAAGTCACTGGTCAGTTCGGCTCTTAGCCCACATACAGCCAACCGTAAAAGAAGGGGTTTTTCTTGTTTTGACACACTACATCCGAACTCTGAACTCAAACTGTAATTTTTTTGTAAAGTCAGTGATCGATATGAACACTAAACTTTAAAGTTCAGGTTCACTCATCTCTAAGTATAATGAGTAGAGATGTGTGAATGCGAGGTTTGATATTCAGTGTTCGTACCAAACAGAGACTTTAAAAAAACCTGAATTTGTGTTTGAAGTTCAGATGCTTTACTTCTGCAAATCACTTATACCAATATTGCCGTACTTGGGTAAGTTCGATGCTCAGCTCAGTGTCAGCCAATTGCAAGGTTTGATCGGCTCACACTGTGGCTAACAACAGCGTCATTGGATGTAGTGTGCACAAAAAAAAATGGAAAAACTCTGTTCATACTCCCTTAGAAGTGCTCTGTTTATTGCTGGCTGCATATTGGCAAAGCCCTGAACTGCCCAATTAGTGACTTCCATTGCGGCTCAGGTCTGGGTCCCAAACCGAACTTTATCTAAAGTCCGGCTGAATCTGTCAAACTACATTTCAATGGGTTCGCTGATCTCTAGGAATCAGTTGCAAGTTCTGTGGGTTAGATACTTGTATTTGCAGCTCTCCTGCCTTTTCTTCACCCACCATCTGTCTTCCATCTCTGACTGATTAATAGGATGATCCGTATTTCAGTGATTTGTCACAGACAGGAGGCAGGCAGTAGGGGAAGAAAAAACAGAGGGGAAGGAGAGCTGCATGCACAGCGCCAACCCCAACGCACTTGTGCATCATTATGATATAATTTCAACTATTAATGTCTAGAAAAAAAAGAGAAAGGCATAAGAAAGGTATGGATTTATTCAGTAATAAAGCACCTTTACATTTATGCAATAAGTTGAGATTTAAAATGACATTTCCTTTTAAGGCCTCATGCACACGCTGAGTATTTGAGGAGTTTTTTACCTCAGTGTTTGTAAGCCAAAACCAGGAGTGGAACAGGAGGAGGAAAAGTATAATAGAAACTTGTGCACTACTTCTGTATTTCTTTAACCCTCTTTTAGTTTTGGCTTACAAATACTGAGGTAAAAAAAATTACCAAATACTCAACATGTGCACGTGGCCTAAGGATTTAATCTTTTTCTTAACCCATTCTTTACAAATTAGACATTTAGTCAATATAAATGAACCCCTCACACCTTCAAATTGAGCAAATATGCTCCAATGTGCCAACTATTTTGTGAGATTTACTCAAGTGTAATACATAGACTTGATAAATGCATGTTTAATTCTTCTTCTTCTTATTATTATTAATAATAATCTAATTTATAAAGCTCAGTGTATGTGTGTATGTGTGTATGTGTGTATGTATGTGTGTATGTGTGTATGTCCGCTAAAGGAATCTGCACCGTCGCATTTACAATCACGAAATTTTGCACAGACACTCCATGTGACTCAGGGAACGTCATAGACTATGTTTGGCTGGGAAAATTTAACCCCGTGCTTTCCAGATACGCTACAAAATCATACAGCCATTAAACTGAATGGAGCTGGGAGCTGCAGGCTATAAATAGCAATTGTCAGTGGTTGCTATAGGAACAAAATAAACTGTTAGTAGAAGATAGGATAGATGGATAGAGAGAGACAGAAAAAGACAGACAGAAAGAGAGACAGACTGCGAAAGAGACACACTGGGCAAAGAGACAGCCGGGTAAAGAGACAGCCCTGGAAAGAGACAGCCCTGGAAAGAGACAGCCTGGGAAAGAGACAGCCTGGGAAAGAGACAGCCCGGGAAAGAGACAGCCTGGGAAAGAGACAGTCGGGCAAAGAGACAGCTGGGCAAAGAGACAGAGAGAGAGAGACAGACCGGTCAAAGAGACAGCCCAGGAATGAGACACATGCCCAAAGAGACAGATGGGCAAAGAGACAGCCCTGGAAAGAGACAGCCCTTGAAAGAGACAACCCTAGAAAGAGACAGCCCTAGAAATAGACAGCCCGGCAAAGAGACAGCCCAGCAAAGAGACAGCTGGGCAAAGAGACAGCTCTTGAAAAGAGACAGCCATGGAAAAGAGACAGCCCTGGAAAGATACAGCCCTGGATATAGACAGCCCTGGAAAGAGGCAGGCAGGCAAAGAAACAGCCGGGCAAAGAGACAGACGCCCAAAAGACAGCCGGGCAAAGAGACAGCCGGGCAAAGAGACAGCTGGGCAAACAGACAGCCCTGGAAAGAGACAGCCCTGGAAAGAGACAGCCCAGCAAAGAGACAGCCCAGGAAAGAGACAGCCCGGGAAAGAGACAGCTGGGCAAAGAGACAGCTGGGCAAAGATACAGCTGGGCAAAGAGACAGAGAGAGACAGACAGATACAGAGATTGAGACAGATAGACTGATGCAAATACAGAGAGATAGAAACAGACAGACAAGGAAAGAGACAGACAGACAGCGACACACAGACAGAGACTGGGAGAGACAGAGAGACAGTTACTATTCTGGGCAACGCCCGGGTACTACAGCTAATAATAAGAAGAAGAAGAAAAAGAAAAAGAAAAAGAAAAAGAAAGAGAAGAATAAGAATAATAAACAAAATTTTATAAATCTGCATCCAACTTGCAAAAATCCAGTTTTCATGGTACATCCAAAAAGTTATTTCTTTCAGAGCTTAGTAATGTATTTTGATTTTTCAGTTCCAAATTTAAAAATTATTAAGCACTCATTTTAATCCTGCCCATTCATATATAGGTGATTTCTTCTACTGTATGTCTCTCAAATCTTGAGATAAGTTAAAGAGAGAGAATTTGTTAAGGAAATATTAACCAATCATTTTGCTTTCTACTGGGCCTGAATACTGCTTTCACTTTGAATTGGCCTTGTGTGTTAAAAAATGTAATAAACCTTTGCCCCTATTTGTTAAGATCCGTAAATTGTACACCAAATGTAATGAATTTGTTGCATCTTGACTCCAGTGCTCCACTCCTTATGAGGCATGTACCTCTTAATGAATTTGGAGCATCTTCCAAACACTGAGCACTTCCGCAAGAATAAATTGACTAATTGTGGAGAGAAGGCAGAGGCGCTGGCCAGACCCTGTTGTAGTTATTGGCAAGGGGCTCCCTCTGTTTCGGCTTGGCCGGTCTCCATCCTGGGCCTGCACTCCAGTCTTCTCCACAGAGGATGGGTAAAGGGTAGATTAGCGGAGTTCCGGGTGGGGTGTGTGGACTTTGTGTGTAAGCCATTCCTCTGCTCTGGCCCTTGTATGAACCGGGGTTTTTTCATTGGAAATTCATGGACACAGATTCAATTATTCAACTCAATTCTTATTTAACAGTCTTTTACTAACAGTTATGCACAATATCTCTTTCAGATCATTACTGTAGGTAAAACTCTTGAGCATCAAAGCGGCAGAACCCTGTTAAACCTGTGTCGGAGCTTGGGGTTATATATAGTGAATGGGCACATCAGGGGGGACTCATTAGGGAAATATACACTAAACTCCCACATTGGCAGCAGTGTGGTGGATTATGCAATAACAGACATGGACCCAGCAAAAATAAATGCCCTCATAGTCACCCTCGAAACTCACCTGTCAGACCACAACCAGACACTGCTGTACATGAGATCCACGGACAAGCAATACACAGATAAGCCCCACCTGACCAGTCTCCACAACCTGACACCATCCTACAAATGGCCTAAACAGTTATCCACTGAATACACCAATATGAGCAAGAGAACCGAGATCCAAGAGCTACTTGTAAATTTCAACACAAGACGCTATACATCAAACCAGCAAGGAGTCAACCGGGCAGTGAATGACTTTAACAACATCCTATATATCATGGCAGAGTTAGCAGGCGTCAGAAAGACCAACCCCAAGAAACCTTCAAACAAACAAGGCCAAAAATGGTTCGACAAAGAATGCAAGTCACTACGCAACTCCCTAAGGGTAGCCTCAAACCAAAAACACAGAGACCCCAAAAACAGGGACCTAAGAGCAGCTCATGACTAGAGATGAGCGAACCGGTCGCGGTTCGGCTCGAGGTTGGTTCGCCGAACGGACCTCCCGTTCGAGTTCGGTTCGTCGAACGTTCGACGAACCGAACTCGAACTGCATAGGAAACAATGGCAGGCAATCACAAACACAGAAAAACACCTAGAAAACACCCTCAAAGGTGTCCAAAAGGTCACAAACAACTCACAACACATGGGAAAGTGACAAGGACATATACTCATGCGAAAACAAAAGAGCTGGACAAGGAAAAAGAGTAGGACACACAGATATATGAGTATATGCAAGGAAACATCGATTCCATTATTGTGCAACTTGAGCCCTGCTCATTTTAGGCTTCCAATGTTGATAAATTGCCTGAGCTCGCCACGTACGTCTTGGGGATCTTGTCGTGTCCTGCAGCCAGCGTTCTCTCGGAACGTGTCTTCAGTGCTGCTGTGGGTCTGCTGGCAGATAAGCACACGTGTCTGTCCACTGACAATGTGGACATGGCTCTCAGAGGACTTTTCTTCCCCTGGGTCAGCCAGGGGACGGGAAAGGCACGCGTATTTTTGAGAGTGCTTCATGCAAAGCATCTTTTTCTTTTTCAAAAGGGGGCTCAACCGATGCCAGTCAAGTGGGGTGTGTGTGGCCCAGTTAGTGGCAACGAGGGAGACTGTGGTTGGAGTCCCCTCGCTGTGTTTCTAAAAGAACCAAGATGAACAAGTCATGGCTCTCAGAGGACTTTTCTTACCCTGGGTCAGCCAGGGGACGGGAAAGGCACGCGTATTTTTGAGAGTGCTTCATGCAAAGCATCTTTTTCTTTTTCAAAAGGGGGCTCAACCGATGCCAGTCAAGTGGGGTGTGTGTGGCCCAGTTAGTGGCAACGAGGGAGACTGTGGTTGGAGTCCCCTCGCTGTGTTTCTAAAAGAACCAAGATGAACAAGTCATGGCTCTCAGAGGACTTTTCTTACCCTGGGTCAGCCAGTGGACGGGAAAGGCACGCGTATTTTTGAGAGTGCTTCATGCAAAGCATCTTTTTCTTTTTCAAAAGGGGGCTCAACCGATGCCAGTCAAGTGGGGTGTGTGTGGCCCAGTTAGTGGCAACGAGGGAGACTGTGGTTGGAGTCCCCTCGCTGTGTTTCTAAAAGAACCAAGATGAACAAGTCATGGCTCTCAGAGGACTTTTCTTACCCTGGGTCAGCCAGGGGACGGGAAAGGCACGCGTATTTTTGAGAGTGCTTCATGCAAAGCATCTTTTTCAAAAGGGGGCTCAACCGATGCCAGTCAAGTGGGGTGTGTGTGGCCCAGTTAGTGGCAACGAGGGAGACTGTGGTTGGAGTCCCCTCGCTGTGTTTCTAAAAGAACCAAGATGAACAAGTCATGGCTCTCAGAGGACTTTTCTTCCCCTGGGTCAGCCAGGGGACGGGAAAGGCACGCGTATTTTTGAGAGTGCTTCATGCAAAGCATCTTTTTCTTTTTCAAAAGGGGGCTCAACCGATGCCAGTCAAGTGGGGTGTGTGTGGCCCAGTTAGTGGCAATGAGGGAGACTGTGGTTGGAGTCCCCTCGCTGTGTTTCTAAAAGAACCAAGATGAACAAGTCATGGCTCTCAGAGGACTTTTCTTCCCCTGGGTCAGCCAGGGGACGGGAAAGGCACGCGTATTTTTGAGAGTGCTTCATGCAAAGCATCTTTTTCTTTTTCAAAAGGGGGCTCAACCGATGCCAGTCAAGTGGGGTGTGTGTGGCCCAGTTAGTGGCAACGAGGGAGACTGTGGTTGGAGTCCCCTCACTGTGTTTCTAAAAGAACCAAGATGAACAAGTCATGGCTCTCAGAGGACATTTCTTCCCCTGGGTCAGCCAGGGGACGGGAAAGGCACGCGTATTTTTGAGAGTGCTTCATGCAAAGCATCTTTTTCTTTTTCAAAAGGGGGCTCAACCGATGCCAGTCAAGTGGGGTGTGTGTGGCCCAGTTATTGGCAACGAGGGAGACTGTGGTTGGAGTCCCCTCGCTGTGTTTCTAAAAGAACCAAGATGAACAAGTCATGGCTCTCAGAGGACTTTTCTTCCCCTGGGTCAGCCAGGGGACGGGAAAGGCACGCGTATTTTTGAGAGTGCTTCATGCAAAGCATCTTTTTCTTTTTCAAAAGGGGGCTCAACCGATGCCAGTCAAGTGGGGTGTATGTGGCCCAGTTAGTGGCAACGAGGGAGACTGTGGTTGGAGTCCCCTCGCTGTGTTTCTAAAAGAACCAAGATGAACAAGTCATGGCTCTCAGAGGACTTTTCTTACCCTGGGTCAGCCAGGGGACGGGAAAGGCACGCGTATTTTTGAGAGTGCTTCATGCAAAGCATCTTTTTCTTTTTCAAAAGGGGGCTCAACCGATGCCAGTCAAGTGGGGTGTGTGTGGCCCAGTTAGTGGCAACGAGGGAGACTGTGGTTGGAGTCCCCTCGCTGTGTTTCTAAAAGAACCAAGATGAACAAGTCATGGCTCTCAGAGGACTTTTCTTACCCTGGGTCAGCCAGGGGACGGGAAAGGCACGCGTATTTTTGAGAGTGCTTCATGCAAAGCATCTTTTTCTTTTTCAAAAGGGGGCTCAACCGATGCCAGTCAAGTGGGGTGTGTGTGGCCCAGTTAGTGGCAACGAGGGAGACTGTGGTTGGAGTCCCCTCGCTGTGTTTCTAAAAGAACCAAGATGAACAAGTCATGGCTCTCAGAGGACTTTTCTTCCCCTGGGTCAGCCAGGGGACGGGAAAGGCACGCGTATTTTTGAGAGTGCTTCATGCAAAGCATCTTTTTCTTTTTCAAAAGGGGGCTCAACCGATGCCAGTCAAGTGGGGTGTGTGTGGCCCAGTTAGTGGCAACGAGGGAGACTGTGGTTGGAGTCCCCTCGCTGTGTTTCTAAAAGAACCAAGATGAACAAGTCATGGCTCTCAGAGGACTTTTCTTACCCTGGGTGAGCCAGGGGACGGGAAAGGCACGCGTATTTTTGAGAGTGCTTCATGCAAAGCATCTTTTTCTTTTTCAAAAGGGGGCTCAACCGATGCCAGTCAAGTGGGGTGTGTGTGGCCCAGTTAGTGGCAACGAGGGAGACTGTGGTTGGAGTCCCCTCGCTGTGTTTCTAAAAGAACCAAGATGAACAAGTCATGGCTCTCAGAGGACTTTTCTTCCCCTGGGTCAGCCAGGGGACGGGAAAGGCACGCGTATTTTTGAGAGTGCTTCATGCAAAGCATCTTTTTCTTTTTCAAAAGGGGGCTCAACCGATGCCAGTCAAGTGGGGTGTGTGTGGCCCAGTTAGTGGCAACGAGGGAGACTGTGGTTGGGGTCCCCTCGCTGTGTTTCTAAAAGAACCAAGATGAACAAGTCATGGCTCTCAGAGGACTTTTCTTCCCCTGGGTCAGCCAGGGGACGGGAAAGGCACGCGTATTTTTGAGAGTGCTTCATGCAAAGCATCTTTTTCTTTTTCAAAAGGGGGCTCAACCGATGCCAGTCAAGTGGGGTGTGTGTGGCCCAGTTAGTGGCAACGAGGGAGACTGTGGTTGGAGTCCCCTCGCTGTGTTTTACATGCTTTTAGAAGGGCATGACATGGCTTGGAGGTTGACTTTCATCATATGCAAACTGTTGGCTACCAAAATGCTGCCTTTCCAACAACTGTGGTTATAGGCAATGAGGAACATACTGATGAAGAGGAGACGCAGATACCCGATTGGGATGACAACTTAAATATTCGGTCAGGGCAAGAAGAAACTCGGTCTGAGGGGGAGGGGAGTGCAAACACAACAATTGATGATGAAGTTCTAGATCCCACCTACTGTCAACCCACAGTCAGACACTCGAGGAGGTCAATAGAGGCGGTGGAGGAGGATGCAACCGACGTCGAAGTAACCTGGCGCCTTCCTGGACACAGTCGGAGCACTGGTAGCACGTCTACAACTGCATCCTCAGCCACCACTCTGCCTCTGAGCATTATTCGGGGTGGATCAACAGGTCGCATGGCCTCTAAGCCTTGCCTAGCCTGGTCCTTTTTTGACATAAAAAAAGATCGGCCAAATTATGTGATCTGTAACATTTGGCATGGTTATCTTAGTAGAGGTCAAAACCTCAGCAGTTTGACAACTTCTTCCATGAATCGTCACATGAATAAATATCATATGGCCTGGTGGGAAGCTCACCGTGCTGCAATGCGGCCTAGTGGAGCCAACCATCCACCGCCTGCCCCTTCCAGGGCATCCGCGCGCTCGTCATCTTCTAGGACTGTGGGGACAGCTGTCACACCTGTTTTTCCACCCACAACTTCCACCACTGTAACCGCAACAGGCAGTTTGCTTGGTAGGTCGTCAGTTGGTTTGGAAGGGGAAACAAGTGAGTGTGTACAGCTCTCTCAGACATCGATAGCACCAACTTTGGATGAAGGCAACATCATGTCTCCGCCTGCACTTTCCTCACAAAGCTGCATTTTTCCAGGGACACCCTACTCAACACCGTCTACACACAGCAGCCAGATCTCTGTCCCTCAGATGTGGTCAAATAAAAGGCCACTTCCTGCGACCCATGACAAAGCGAAGAGGTTGACTCTATCCCTCTGTAAGCTGTTGGCTACAGAAATGCTGCCTTTCCGCCTAGTGGACACACAGGATTTTAGAGACCTTATATCTGTCGCTGTGCCCCAGTACCAGATGCCTAGTCGCCACTACTTCTCTAAGAAAGGTGTGCCCGCGCTACACCAGCATGTCGCACACAACATCACCGCTTCCTTGAGAAACTCTGTGTGTGAACGGGTGCATTTCACCACCGATACTTGGACCAGTAAGCATGGACAGGGACGTTACATGTCGCTGACTGGGCACTGGGTAACTATGGTGATAGATGGTGAAGGGTCTGCTGCACAAGTCTTGCCGTCCCCACGACTTGTGTGTCAATTCTATGTCTGTCCAAGTTCCGCCACAGCTTCTGCATCCTCCACCTCATCTGTGTCCTCCACCTCCGCCCCAAGCCTGCCTGGTCAGGCCACCAGCGTTCTCACTGCGCAGAAGGAATCACGCACCCCTCATTACTATGCTGGCAGCAGAGCGCAACGGCATCAGGCGGTCTTTAGCTTGACATGTCTTGGGAATAAGAGTCACACAGCTGAGGAGTTGTGGTCAGCTCTGCGGTCCGAGTTTAATAAATGGTTGTCTCCACTCAACCTGCAGCCTGGTAAGGCCGTGTGCGACAATGCTGCAAACCTGGGTGCGGCCCTTCGCCTGGGCAAGGTGACACACGTACCTTGTATGGCTCACGTGTTGAACCTTGTCGTCCAGCAATTTTTAACACACTATCCCGGCCTAGATGGCCTTCTGAACAGGGCACGAAAACTGTCAGCTCACTTCCGCCATTCAAGCGCCGCAGCAGAGCGACTTGCATCGCTCCAGAAGTCTTTCGGCCTGCCGGTTCATCGCCTGAAATGCGATGTGGCGACACGCTGGAATTCAACTCTCCACATGTTACAGCGACTGTGGCAGCACCGGCGAGCCCTGGTGCAATACGTCATGATGTATAGCCTGGGCCAACGAGATGCAGAAGTGGGGCAGATCACCCTGATGGAGTGATCTCAGATCAAGGACCTATGCACCCTTCTGCACAGTTTCGACATGGCGACGAATATGTTTAGCGCTGACAATGCCATTATCAGCATGACGATTACAGTCATTTACATGCTGGAGCACACGCTAAACACTATTCGTAGTCAGGGGGTGGGACAACAGGAAGGGGAGGAACTACAGGAGGATTCATATGCGCAAGACACAACAACATCACCAAGGTCCAGACGTTCATCATCACCAACGCGGCAGGCATGGGACCATGGGGGACAGGGATCAACAAGGGCGCATGGTAGCAGGCGACATGTTGAGGAAGGTGCAGGAGGACATGAAGATATGGAGGACGAACTGTCCATGGACATGGAAGACTCAGCAGATGAGGGGGACCTTGGTCAAATTTCAGTTGAAAGAGGTTGGGGGGAGATGGCAGAGGAAGAAAGAACGGTTAGCACCTCTATGCCACAAACACAGCGTGGACTTGGTCCGCATGGCTGCGCAAGACACATGAGTGCCTTCTTGTTGCACTACCTCCAACATGACCCTCGTATTGTCAAAATTAGAAGTGATGATGACTACTGGCTTGCCACACTATTAGATCCCCGGGACAAGTCCAAATTTTGTGACATAATTCCACCCATAGAAAGGGACGCACGTATGCAGGAGTATCAGCATAAGCTGTTACTCGATCTTAGCTCGGCTTTTCCACCAAACAACCGTGCAGGTGAAGGGAGTGATTCTCCCAGTTGTAACTTGACAAACATGGGACGGCCTCGTCATCTTCAACAGTCTACCCGTACCAGTAGGACCGTATCTGGTGCTGGTAACAGCAATTTTATGGAATCTTTTCATAATTTTTTTAGACCCTCCTTTGCAAGGCCACCAGAGACAACAAGTCTGACACATAGTCAACGGATGGAGAGGATGATACAGGAGTATCTCCAAATGAACATCGATGCAATGACTTTGCAAATGGAGCCTTGCTCCTTTTGGGCTTCAAATCTAGAAAAATTGACAGAGCTCTCCAGTTACGCCTTGGAGATTTTGTCGTGTCCAGCTGCCAGCGTTGTCTCTGAACGTGTCTTCAGTGCTGCTGGGTGTGTGCTGACAGATAAGCGCATGCGTCTGTCCAGTGACAATGTGGACAGACTGACGTTCATCAAAATGAACAAGTCATGGATCCAGAAGGAATTTACTACCCCTGTGTCATCCTGGGGAGAGTAAATGCTTGTGGATTTGGAATGTGCTTGATGCAAATCAAAACATCCTGTTTGCAACTAGGGCACAAGTGCTGCCACTGATGGGGTGTCTGTGTGCCCAATTTTGGGAAAAAAGGTAGACTCCGCTTGGAGTAACCCTTGCTTGCTGTGTTTTTTAAAAATGATACAAGATGAACAGATCTGAAGGCAAGATGAAGGCAACATCATGTCTCCGCCTCCACTTTTCTCACAAACCTGCATTTTTCCAGGGACACCCTACTCAACACCGTCTACAGACAGCAGCCAGATCTCTGTCCCTCAGATGTGGTCAAATAAAAGGCCACTTACTGCGACCCATGACAAAGCTAAGTGGTTGACTCTATCCCTCTGTAAGCTGTTGGCTACCGAAATGCTGCCTTTACGCGTAGTGGACACACAGGATTTTACAGACCTTATGTCTGTCGCTGTGCCCCAGTACCAGATGCCCAATCACCACTGCTTCTCCAAGAAAAGCATGCCCGCGCTACACCAGCATGTCGCACACAACATCATCACCACTTCCTTGAGAAAATCTGTGTGCGACAGGGTGCATTTCAACACAGATACTTGGACCAGTAAGCATAGACAGGGTCATTACATGTCACTGACTGGGCACTGGCAAACTATGGTGAGAGATGGAGAAGGGTCTGCTGTACAAGTCTTGCCGTCCCCACGAGTTGTTTCAATCCTTGTTCTGTATGTAGAAGTTAATACACTGCTTCTGCCTCTTCAACCTCGTGTGGGTCCTCTACCTTGGCGCAAACCCTGTGTGGTCAGGCCACCCTTCCTTGCAACTGCGCACAAGGACTACCACACACCTCCTTACTATGCTGGCAGCAGAGCTCAATGCCATCAGGCAGTCAAAGTTTTACTTTGAAATGTATGGGAAATGTGAGTCACACCGCTATTCCAGAGAATAGTAGTCAGGCAGGGTCAAAACATTAATTGAGGAACAGGAACAGAATGGGACGGCCAGGACTTAATCAGAAAACAAGCAGAGGTGAAATGCGTATCGGCCAACAAGGTACATAAACAGCAAGCAGGAAAAGTAGTCAGGTAACAAGCACACAAAATCATAAAACTGAACTGGGGGTAAAATTAACCAGAGGTTCATAGCTATGTCTGGCAGTGGTCTGCAGACAGGATGGGCATAAAAAAGGGTGTGGTGTCTTCCCATTGGTTGTAGCTGAATGATGGTATTTCATCTGTGAGATACCCACCAGCTACATTCAGCCAGAGATTCTGCATCTGTCAAGGTAATGCAGCCCAGTGGGTGAGCATAACCTGCGTCCACCTGCGCCGCTGGCATCGACTACTCTCCCATCATCAGCACTATTCATGAAAGGAACACGTTGTCACCTGGCAACCGGAGTACAAATTGACGGAGCGGAGTACGTTGGTGACTTAACAGCCGTGTGCGGCAATGATGCAAACCTGGCTGTGGGCCATCGTCAGGGCAATGTGACACACGTGCCTTGTATGGCTCACGTGTTGAACCGAATTCTCCAGCAATTTTTAAAACACCATCACGGCCTACATGGACTTGTGCAGCGGGCACGCTCACTATGTGCTCACTTCCATCGTGCGCACACAGCAGCTCAACAACTTTCATCACTCCGGAAGTCTTAGGGTCTGGCAGTTAAACGCCGGAAATGCGATGTTCCGACACGCAGGAATTGGAATCTGCACATGTTGCAGCGTGTGTGGCAGCACCGCAGAGCCCTGCTGAAATACGGTAAGACATATAGCCTGGGATAACTTGATCCAGAGGTGGTGCAGATCACGCTGCTGGAGTGGTGTCAGATCAAGGACCTATGCACCCTGCTACACAGTTTTGAAATGTCGACGAAGATGTTTAGCACTGGCAATGTCATTCTCAGGGTGACAATTCTGGTCATCTACATGATGGAGCACACTGTAATTATTATTCAGAGTCAGGTGTTGGGACAAGAGGAAGGGGAGGAAGTACAGGAGGAGTCATATGCGGAAGGGATAACAAGATCTACGAGGTCCAGATGGTCAGCGGCACCTATGCGGCAGTCATGGTGAGGGAGAGGGATTAACAAGGGCGCATAGTATCAGCAAAAAGTGTTGATGAAAGTGCAGGAGCCCATGAAGAAATGGAGGACGAACTGGCGATCGGCATGGAAGACTCAGCAGATGAGTGAGAGCTTGCTCACATTTCGGTTGTGCGAGGTTGTGGGTAGAGGACAGAGGAAGTATGCACGATTCTCACCTCTCTGCCACCAACACACCAAGGACTTGGTCCTCCTGGATGCACAAGACACATGAGCGGATTCTTGCTGCACTACCTACAACATGACCCTCGGATTGTACGAATTCAAAGTAATCCAGAATACTGGGTTGCCACACTGTTAGATCCCCGGTACAAGACAAAATTTGCCGAACTAATTCCTGCCATAGAAATAGACGCACGTATACAGGAGTATCTGCAGAATGTGGTACGCAATCTTAGATCTACTTTTCCACTAAACACCAGTGCTGCACAGAGTGAATCTCAACGCTTTGTCATGGATAGGAGGAAATGGTCTTTTACTTGTCCACATCAGAGGGACCGAGGGATGGCTGCTGTGCTGAGATGCCGTTGAGTACGGTGTCCCTGCACAGTTGCACTTTTGGTCATATCCCAAAATGAGTTGGAAAAGGACAGATGCTGTTGGAAAGGGGAACAGGTGTGTTGGAAAGGGGAAAAAAATTTTGGTCCGTGGATTTGGTGGTTAAGCAACTGTAACATTTGCTGAAGAAACAACATCTGTTACAGTGGGACTGGCAGATTTGGATAAAGTGGTATATAATCTGTGACCGCTATATAACGAAAATTAATAAGAAAAGAAAGAGAAAGGTATATATCCCCATCAGCAGTCAGTGTCCACCGTGCTCCCAGTTGGAAAAGGAGAGGTTGGCAACTGGAAGGTTTGGTGGAGGATACAGAGCTGTGTGGCTATGAAACTAATAGTAGCCTGAACCGAGTTAGACGCCATTTGGATCTGGAGACTGTGAGCCCTGTTAGCGTCACAGGGTCCACATGCCCACCCAGCCCAGGAACTCCCTGTTAACAACACAGGGGCCATTGAGTACGCTGACCGTGTGCGTAGGGGCCACACCTGTGGACAGCAGGCGCATCAGCAGCAGCAGGCCTGTTAATGCCACTGGGCTGCACAAGCAGGACTGTTAGGACAGGAGCTGGTCTTAACCGTTCTGCGTTACCAACTGTGGTGGTGGCCTGCATCCACCACCCTATCCCTGCCTACCTCTGGCCTAAAGCCGCAATGGGTTCAACACATGGAGGTGTGCTCTTTCGGAGCATAATAGAAGACTGTGCACCTCCTTGTTGGCTCCAGCCCCTTTGATAACCTGGGTCCGCCCCAAACCATGGTGAACCACAATGCACCTCCTATAGACAAAAGTAGAGTGACACGTCATGAGTGGCATAACTAGCGTCCTATTTGGAAACGCAACTTCAATGATGACCTCATGGCTGCCATGACCCAAACACCTCACCAGTCATCGTCTGACCATCAATAATGCGATGACAAGTCATAGGTGTGGGCCTCTGCAAGCCATTTGGGAGGACACCTGATGCCCTGTGGTCTATATGGGACCCCCACATCAGGGCCAGGGCCAAAGAGTTCATTACCGGACCTAGTCTCTGATGCAGGAAGTGCCTGAGCATGCTCAGTAGCATGAAATACAGTCTCTGAAAAAAGACTATCAGCTTTAGCATGGTGTCTAGGCACAAAACAGGACTTAGACCCGGCACGGAATGCAAGCACCTGTGCAAAGAGGCTTTTCACACTTAGTGTGGGAGCATGCGCTGGATCCCGAAATGAAGACTTAGCGTCAGGAATGGCACAGTCAGGCTGAGCATACTCACTAGGCGAAACACTGTAATTATGCTGCAGCTGGGGTACATCGGCACACGCATGCGCACTAGCTGCCTCTCCACACTTAGACGTGGAGGGGAAATTTGTCTTGGAGATGCTGTCTATGAACAGAAGGAAAAGCTAAAGGAAGCCTGACTTTCTATCCCTCCGAATTATGAAATGCAGCAATGAATTCCATGAGTTTGCTATAACATTAGCGTAGCAAAATGTGCATGAGGGTGTGATGTAGAGGTGCTAGAAATAGCTTGTCACCAGTGGGGCACTAATGGAATACAACAGCCAGTTCTATGATGCCACAAAATGGCAGTATTTTGTGCTATCATTATAGCTTATTAAAAACAGAGCACGAGGTTGTCATGCAGAGGTGCTGCACATAGATTTGCAGTAGTGTGAATAGACAAAAGTACAATAGCCACGTTTAGGATACAAGTAGGTACAGTGAGTGTTTGCTAGTATAATGGCTGAGTTTAAAAAAGTTAGAGTGTGCAATGCAGGCAGACGTGCTGCAAATAACGTTCCAATACTGTGAATTGACAAAAGTCCAATAGCCACGTTTAGGATACAACTAGGTACAGTGAGTGTTTGCTAGTATAATGGCTGAGTTTAAAAAAGTTAGAGTGTGCAATGCAGGCAGACGTGCTGCAAATAACGTTCCAATACTGTGAATAGACAAAAGTACAAAAGCCACGTTTAGGATACAACTAGGTACACTGTGTGTTTGCTAGTATAATGGCTGAGTTTAAAAAAGTTAGAGTGTGCAATGCAGGCAGACGTGCTGCAAATAACGTTCCAATACTGTGAATTGACAAAAGTACAATAGCCACGTATAGGATGCCACTAGGTACACTGAGTGTTTGCTAGTATAATGGCTTAGTAACAATGAGTTGTAGTGTGCAATGCAGGCAGACGTGCTCTGCAAATGTCTTTGCACTAGTGGGACTATAGCAAAGTCCAATAGCCACGTTTAGGATGCCACTAGGTACACTGAGTGTTTGCTAGTATAATGGCTTAGTAACAATAAGTTGTAGTGTGCAATGCAGGCAGACGTGCTCTGCAAATGTCTTTGCACTAGTGGGACTATAGCAAAGTCCAATAGCCACGTATAGGATGCCACTAGGTACACTGAGTGTTTGCTAGTAAAATTGCTTAGTTTAAAAAAGTTGGAGTGTGCAATGCAGGCAGATGTGCTCTGCTAATGTCTTTGCACTAGTGGGACTATAGCAAAGTCCAATAGCCACTTTTAGGATGCCACTAGGTACACTGAGTGTTTGCTAGTAAAATTGCTTAGTTTAAAAAAGTTGGAGTGTGCAATGCAGGCAGATGTGCTCTGCAAATGTCTTTGCACTAGTGGGACTATAGCAAAGTCCAATAGCCACGTATAGGATGCCACTAGGTACACTGAGTGTTTGCTAGTATAATGGCTTAGTAACAATGAGTTGTAGTGTGCAATGCAGGCAGACGTGCTCTGCAAATGTCTTTGCACTAGTGGGACTATAGCAAAGTCCAATAGCCACGTTTAGGATGCCACTAGGTACACTGAGTGTTTGCTAGTAAAATTTCTTAGTTTAAAAAAGTTGGAGTGTGCAATGCAGGCAGACGTGCTGCAAATAACGTTCCAATACTGTGAATTGACAAAAGTACAATAGCCACGTATAGGATGCCACTAGGTACACTGAGTGTTTGCTAGTATAATGGCTTAGTAACAATGAGTTGTAGTGTGCAATGCAGGCAGACGTGCTCTGCAAATGTCTTTGCACTAGTGGGACTATAGCAAAGTCCAATAGCCACCTTTAGGATGCCACTAGGTACACTGAGTGTTTGCTAGTAAAATTGCTTAGTTTAAAAAAGTTGGAGTGTGCAATGCAGGCAGACGTGCTCTGCAAATGTCTTTGCACTAGTGGGACTATAGCAAAGTCCAATAGCCACAGATAGGATGCCACTAGGTACACTGAGTGTTTGCTAGTATAATGGCTTAGTTATGAGTTGGAGTGTGCAGAGGACAAGAGGGTACAGTGGCAGGATTGTGGTGCTCTGGGTAGAGGAATGGAAGCCTGCCTTTCTATTCCCTCCTAATGGTGAAATGCAGGGAGGAAATCCCTGACCTGGGCTACACAGACGCTGTTGCTGTTTGCAGGACCTGTCACCTATGGCTCTCTGACCCTGCCGCTTTGAGCCCTTAAAAGGACTGCTAGAAAGTGCTCTCCCTAAGCTGTCTAACGCTGTGTATGCAGCGCATACAGCTGTATCGGCTATAGGACTCAGGAGGACGGAGCTGCGACACTGATGTCTGACACCAAAGACGCAGAAGGCAGATAATGGCGTTCGTGAAGAAAATGTCCGGTTTTATAATGCAGGGACATGTGACATGCAGATCCTATCACACATGCCGTTGCTTCTCTGGCTCAAAGTCCACTTAGCTGTGTGTGTGTCTTTGATTGGCTGACATGCTGGCCCGCCCCACAAGACGCGCGCGCTTAGGGAAGGAAGACAAGGAAAAAAAAAAAAAATGGCGATCGCCATTATAGAAACAGCAGTGATCTGAAGGCGCTGTTCACGCACACTATACACTGAAATGTGATAATAGTTTGATTCACAGAGTGACTTACACTATTACAGCAGAAACCAAGCTATGATTTAGCTGTTTTTTGGCTGCTAGAACCGTTCTCGAACGTTTCTAGAACTATCGAGCTTTTGCAAAAAGCTCGAGTTCTAGTTCGATCTAGAACATGCCCCAAAATCACTCAAGCCTAGAACTGGAGAACCACGAACCACGAACCGCGCTCAACTCTACTCATGACACCCTACAGAGGCAATACAAGCGCATTCTCAAGGAGAAAAAAAAGAGGCACATCTCCCAAGAACTACAGAAGCTTGAGGACTCCCTCCAGTATAACTCATTCTGGAAAACCTGGAGTCATATTGGCACGAAGTCCAAGCATAGCACCCTCCACATCCAAAATGGCAACATCTGGCACAGCTACTTCAAAGGCCTCTACAAGAATATACCAGAAGAATACCTAACTCCAGAACAGGAGCACCTAACCACTAAACTCAGGTATATGGAGGAGACAATCAAAGACTTCCAAAATCCTCTGGACATACCAATCAGTGTGCTGGAAATAAAAGACAGAATCAAATTTATGAAATGCAAGAAGGCCGCGGGCAGTGACGGCATCCTGCCAGAGATGATCAAATATAGTTCCCCAGATATACATGCAGCACGGGCTAAACTATTCACCCATGTCCTGAGTGGCGGCTACTTCCCAAAGAGCTGGAATCAAGGTCTCATAACACCCATCTACAAGAATGGAGACCGATATGATCCAGCAAACTACAGAGGGATCTGTGTTAACAGTATTCTGGGAAAACTGTTTAACAGCATTATTAATAAAAGGATCATCACCTTCCTCACCCAGCAGGACGCCCTCAGCAGAAGCCAAGCTGGGTTCATGCCAAACCATCGCACCACGGACCACATTTACACCCTGCAAAGCCTCATCAAGACCCACGTCCATGACAAAAAACAGGGGAAAATATTTGCATGTTTTGTGGACTTCAAGAAGGTCTTTGACTCAGTGTGGCACCCAGGCCTGTTCCTTAAACTCCTGGAGAGTGGAATAGGTAGCAAAACCTACGACGTGATCAAGAGCTCATACTCTGAGAACTGATGCAGCGTGAAGGTTAATGGAAAGAGGACGGCCTTCTTCCGGCAGTGCCGCGGGGTAAGACAGGGCTGCAGCCTGAGCCCAACTCTATTCAATATCTACATAAATGGACTGGCCTCAGCCTTGGAATCCTCCCCTGCCCCAGGTCTCAGCTTGCATGACCGAGAGGTGAAGATCCTGCTGTACGCAGATGACCTCCTGCTGCTTTCCCCATCCGAGAAAGGCCTCAAAGATAGTCTGGCTGTGCTAGAAACATTCAGCACCACATGGGCTTTGCCCATCAACCAAAAGAAGACCAAAGTCATGGTGTTTCAGAAGAGGAAGTATAACGAAACCTCTACTCCCTCCCTCACACTAAATGGCACCACGCTGGAGAAGACCAGCAGCTATACCTACCTCGGTCTGGAGCTAAGCCAAACTGGGAGCCTTAAGCAAGCAGCAGAGACCCTGAAAGGGAAAGCATGGAGAACCTTTTATGCTATCAGAAGACAACTGTACCATCTCAAACCACCGGTGAGAGTCTGGCTCAAGATATTCGACAGCGTCATCACACCTATACTGCTGTATGGCAGCGAGGTATGGGGCCCAGTGACCTACCCAGACCACACAAAGTGGGATTCCAGCCAAACTGAAGTCTTCAACATGGAGTTCTGCAAATATCTCCTCCAAGTCCATCGCAGCACCTCAAACATAGCCTGTCAGGCAGAGCTGGGCCGATTCCCTTTATGGCTCAGTATGCACAAGCGGGCGCTATCACACCAGGCGCACATACAGAACAGCAACCCCAGCTCCTATCATCATAAAGCCCTGCTGAGCCGGAGCCCAGAGCAAGCCAGGAACCCCGGCAGCCAGTACAGCCAAAGTCAGCAACACACCCTGACAAAAGGCCAAATAAAAGAGATCTCAGAGAGCTGCAAGATGCAATACATAGAGTACTGGAAGAGTGAATTAGAGAACTCCCAGAAACTCACCATCTACCGGTCATTGCGGAGGGACTACATTCTGGCCCCATATCTGGAAAGGTTACGCCACCCCAAAGAAAGGCAGACCCTGAGCCTGTACAGACTGAGTGCCCACAGCCTAGAGGTGGAAACAGGGCGCCACCGACAGACATACAAGCCGCGGGAGAACAGATTGTGCCAGCACTGCCAGCAGGGGGCTCTGGAGGACGAGGCGCATTTCCTACTGCACTGTGACAAATACTCAGCAGTGAGGGCTTCCCACTTCCAGAAACTTACTGCTCATACCCCGGACTTTCCATTCATGGACGAGGAGAGGAAACTCCGCATCCTACTGGCGGAAGAGGAATCAATGGTGGAGATCGCCGCCCAATATGTCTCCACTTGTCATAAGATGAGGGGTACTAAAGGCTTCCAAATGGGCCATCACTCCATAAATTGTGGCCCCAACACCCCATCCCCACAACCCTAACCCACTCCCCTTTCACACTTCTTTTTTTGCTTTGGCAATGCTAATACATTTTTGGTCCTGCCAATAAAGCCTATTTGATTTGATTTGATTTGATTTGATTTGTAGGTCCTGAACATTTGACCTTAAAGCACACTTCCATTGGATGTTTCCTTTCGCTAGTGCTGCTGTTCTACTGTCTTCTCTCTCACTATCTGACACCATGGTTCCACTAAGTAAAGTTATGGAGTCACGCATAGACATTTCTCCTCCAAGCCCTGAGGCCCCAATACTGCTAACAGTTTCCGACCTCCGTTGGACAAGGCTCGACTATTAGGTATCTTCATGCTGACCTGTTTACTCAAGTCTATGTCAGGCCTCCACTATAGGACTAGTACCAGTAGAAACCCGAGCTGCTCAGGTTGGAGTCTGGTACTCACTACAGTGGGATAGGGATATTCTTTTTGCCCATCCTGCATTAAAGTCTTTACTATTCTTTGGCATTTCCACAGTCACCCACTCTACGGACCTGCAGTATTTAACTAGATATTGCACTCTCGGTTCTGTACTAACCTAGCTCTACTCTTCATTCTTCTGAAAAACTGTCTGGAGCCCGGCTACACCCTGAAGAAAACTCCTCCCAGTATTCTTAACTATTCACTGTATCACTGTTCCTTTTGCTAGGCAACCTCCAATACCTTGCTAAGGAGAAGTACCAAAATTGGCCATTAGGTGATAACATTTGCAACTAAAGCATAAACACAATTTGAATTCTATAATGACAATCAGTGTCATCAGAGTGGGGCACATGGGCTTAGTAACCCCTTAAACTGTCAGGGTCTGGCATACAATTGTGGTGTAATTTATGCAAATTTTGTGGTGTAAATGTTAAATTAGGCTGTCCCCGCTATGCCCAATTTTCTAAAAGTGAATGGAGCCTATTAAAACTGCCATTAAAATGTCAGAATTCTGACAAAACACATTAATGACTTATGACTCAGGCCCTTTATTTGTATCATTTTACAGGGGCATTTAATGATTGCTTCTCACCTTTTCATCAGTTATCTGCCTACTATAGGATGTGACAAGAAAATAAGATTTTGATGCAAAGATTATAGAATTAATTAAATCTTAGCAGATAGACTTAATTTGTTTTACTGTTTATGTTTAATAAATGTTATATTAATGTAAACAGAAATAATAAGATGTTATTGTATATGGGTCTCAGTGGTTCACACCATAATCTTGTGGGGCTGGGGTCCTGCACCCAAATCCCACCAAAGACAACATCTGCAAGGAGTTTGTATGTTCTCCCCAGGTTTGAGTTGGCTTCCTCTGGGTGCTTTCCTCCCATACTTCAAAGAAAAACTGATGGGGAATTTAGACTGTGAGCCCTAATAGGGACAGTGGATGCCCTTTGCAAAGCACTACACAATATCATGTCGATATAGAAACAAAGCATAATAATCTATAAATGGTGATCTGTGCCGGTGAAGAATAGAGGATCTGGGTATTACAGCCACAATATAGACACTTAAACATAACCATGTTACAATTGTGTGAAATTGACCTTTCTCAGTTAATTTTCATGTGAAAAAAGTAAAATATTGAATAGCTCTGCTATATCTGTGTCCAGATTTGCTATATTACATTGCTACATTTTGCGATTTTTACAAGTTAATTAAAATAGCAAGAGCAAATTTCATCTGTGATTATGTTTCTAAAGGATTCATTCCTTTAAAGATTAATTAAGCTTGACAACTAGAGATGTCTGGATCAGGCATAATTCAAATTTGCCTGTTCAGACAGATTTTCCCAGGAAATTCGATTTACAGACAATCTATTCTCCGTGAATTTAATGTACCGTATCTCAACCCCAGAGCATAAAAGGATGTAAAAAAACCTCTACTTACCTCACGGTTCATATCTTTGACCCCTCCGCTCTTCACAGACACCTGTACAGTCCTTGTTGAGGCTTATCACTACCGCCACTCCCTTTGAACTGCCTTGGCCTCACACAGAAGGCTAGGATCTCCAGCTCTAGCTAGAAACAGGGCAGTTCTGCATAACCACAAAAATTCAAGGCATCATGTCATCAGGACTAGTGATGGACGAGCCTGCAGATATCCGGAATTGGCAGGTCTAAACAGATTTTTAAAAAAACCTGGTTAAGGCCTGGAATTATAAATAAATAAGTTTATGGGGAGCCGAATCATGCATTTTAAAATGGTGAGAAAAAGGGTTAGGAAGATTGAGCAGGTGCATTTTAATTACAGAGTCTCCTGCATAGCATTAACGCTACTTCTAGGGCTGCTCATTGCCTTCATGCGTATTCACTGCTTTTTTCATCCACCGACAGTCCTGTCATCTGTGATTGGATGCACTCAGCCCGCAGCCCCCCCTGTGTGACAGCGTCTGACTTCTTGGAATTGTACATTCGGTGTGTGCCTCTATTATGGTGTAAAAATAATTAAATAAAAAAAAATGAGTAGGGCCCCCCATATTATGATAATTAGCATAAATCATACGGCTACAGGCTGCAGCCCCTAGCCATGTGCTTATCTTTGCTGTGTATCAAAATGAAAAGGACCCTAGGTGGCTTCTTTTTTAAGTTATTTAAATTAATCATTTTAAAAACCAAATGCGCGGTCCCCCTTAATTTTGATACACAGCCATGATAAAGCCGACAGCTGGGGGCTGGTATTTTCTGTCTGGGGAGACCCATGACTATTGGGCGCCCCAGCCTTAAAATAGCAGCCTGCAGCTGGCAGCATTGTCACATCCATTAGATTAAGTGAGTGACCCCCTAAAGTAGCATAACAGCCGTGCAGAGACTGGTAAGTGCCTGCTTTATTCTTATTTCCTTTCTTTTTCCTTTATTTTATTTTATTTTTTTAAATTATCTGGGTGGCCGGATCCAGATAGTTACCTGAAGATACCTGAGAACTGTGGGCCCTGGATCAGTATATGGGTACAAGAGATCCCATGTGGATTCAGTCTTACAGTCTGGGTTTACCCATCACTAATCAGGACCTTACAAGTCCATATGGAAAACTATAATGGGCCCCATCAGACCTGGAATTTTAGAAACAATGCCTGTGAGAAGCGGAGGAGCAGAAGTGAATGGTGAGGTAAGTAACTGACTTTTTCTTGTTTTTAACCTTTGCATGGCCCTTTACTTTCACCATTCTGCTGAATCTATGCAGAAGCCAATTTAAAAAAAAAAATAAAAAAAATCTGCATTTTGGTGAATTTGGATTTTGTAAAATTCAGCTGGAATGTAATTATATTTCAATAAATTATCTTTGTTGAATAAATAATATATTATTTAATTGACAATCATTGAAGAGTTTTATTGAGGTGTTACATAAGTATAATATGATAAAAGCTTACCCAAATGTTTAATAGCAAATTGGATTTCAACTTTGGAAATCAATGGAAACAATCCAGTTGTATACAGGGAGATAGGATGAATGATGTACTTGATGGTAAAATAACAATTGCTGAATGTTTAAAGTCAAACGATTTGCTTGACCTCAAGGAGCATAGATTTATTGAAGAAAGATCATGTCAAACAAGTCAAATTGATTTTTATGTCTCAGCAAGTCCAGGGAGAGGTTATGGTTGTAGCTTATCCAGGACTAAGCAATGCAGCTGACAAACTGTGTGATATTGTGTGCAGATATATAAGTTGCAAAGGTTAACATCATCTTTAAGTTGTGTTAATTGAATATTGTGTCCTAGTGGATAAAGATAAGTGGTGAATTGCTCTTGTCAATAGGGCACAAGCTTTAAAGGAAAAGGGGATCAAGTCTTCGTATTTTGAGGCAACTTTTTAACTAATAGACTAAAGTTAGGCAAAATTAGGTTTTTAACAGTTTTTAGAGTGAAAAATTAAGGATGAGCTGATTCTGAGACAGCAGAGATTGTGTAGGTATAATATAAAGTCATACACATTAGCCTAAAGTTGAAAAACTGCCAATTTTATTGGAATCAAATCACAATATAACCAGGAAGAGAAGTATTCAGCCTGTTTATTTTCACATTTCTGAGCCTTTAGATTTTCAGGCGATAAGCTGCTATTATAGGAGTTTGAGAGAAAACTAAGGCAGAAAGAAAGTGCAATAAGGTTTTAACTTGTAAAACGTGGTGGGAGAAGACAGTGCCTCCTCACCTCGGGTGGTTGTGTCTGACACAACCACTGATATAAATGAAAAAGTCTGCAGCATATCCACGGGTGTCCAACACCAAGTCAGAGATAAAAGGAGAGTATGTGGTTCCTCTGCCTTAACTTCATAACGACGGCCGTACGACTTAAAGCGGCGGCAAAACAGGGTACTTATTCTGTTCCGCCGCTTTAAAGCGGCGGCCCAAAAAAGCCCTGTAGCGCCCCCCAGCGACCGAAAATCTCGGGGGTTTCAGCTACCGGGGGTAGCTGAGACCCCCCAGATTATGAATCGGGGTGTTTTTTTTGGACCCCGACCATGTGATCGCCGGTATACACCGTATACCGACGAACACATAAAAAAAAAGAAATGGCCGGTAAAACTGATTTCTTTTTCATCTGACATGATCAAACATGTCAGATGAGAAAGAAATCTAAACCCCTAGTGCCCCCAAAGCCCCCGGTACCGGAGAGTCCCCCCACCCCCACCCCTACCCCCACCGGACATCCAAAATGGCGCCGAAGCGCACAGAAAACTGCAGCCGCCGCCGGCTCTGCAGTCATTTCCCTCCGATCTGAAATGATCAAACATTTCAGATCGGAGGGAAATGTCCTCCCCCTGACCCCTCCTCCGGTACACCGGAGATCTCTGGTCCCCGGAGCCCCCTCCGGTCTCCAGAGCCGCCTCCCCCCTCCGTAGCGTGGAAGATGGCGGCGCCGCGCGGCCGCATTCATTCTGCTCTTTCTGCCGCATGTGACACGTCACATGCGACAGAAAGGTGCCCCCAAGTCCCCAAGTCCCCAGGTCCCGCTAGGTCACCCCCCGTCACCCCCCCCCAGCCCCAGCCCCCGGTCATACGTTACCTGTCTGGTGATCCGTCCCGCGATCACGCCGCCTCCTTCTTCAATGCTGGCGGCGCATGCGCAGACAGCGGCTGTCAGCTGGATCCCTGGGACGCTGACGTCGCTGCTGCACAGGCTCTCCACTGTGGACCGGGGGAGAGTGAGTGCAGTAATCAGCAGTCTCTCCATGTGAGGAGTGTAGTCCTCACATGGAGAGACTGCTGTTCCAGAAAATGGGGGGTACGTTCTGTGAGCGTGCCCCTCATATTCTGGAATGAGGTTACTGCAGGTCACTCTGCCCTAAGTTGGACCGGGGCAGTGTGAGTGCAGTAATTCTCAGATTACTGCACCCACACTGCTCATGGAGAGCTTGCTCTTCCAGAAAATGGGGGATACGTTCCCTGAACGTGCCCCCCATATTCTAGAAGATCCAGAGTCGGCGTGGGACGTCCAAAATGGATTACAGCGACCGGAATTTCTTTATTTTCAATAAATTGGTAAAAGAGGAATGTTTCGGGGAGTGTTTTTTCAAATAAATTTTTTTTTGTCTTTATTTTTTTCTATTACTTACTGGGTTAGTGATGTCGGGTATCTGTTCAGATGCCGTGACATCACTAACCCCAGGGCTTGATGCCAGGTGACATTACAGCTGGTATCAACCCCATATATTACCCCGTCTGCCACCGCACCAGGGCGCGGGATGAGCTGGGGCGAAGCGCCAGGATTGGCGCATCTAATGGATGCGCCACTTCTGGGGCGGCTGCGGCCTGCTATTTTTAGGCTGGGAAGAGTCCAATAACCATGGCTCTTCCCCCCCTGAGAATACCAGACCCCAGCTGTCCGCTTCACCTTGGCTGGTGATCTAATTTGGGGGGGACCCCACGTTTTTTTTTTTTTTAAAAAAAACGCCTGGGGAGCCCTCCAAATTGATCACCAGACAAGGTGAAGCTGTCAGCTGTGGTTTGCAGGCTACAGCTGTCTGCTTTACCCTAGCTGGCTATCAAAAATAGGGGGGACCCCACGTCGTTTATTTTAATTATTAATTTTTTTGGGGGCTAAATACAAGGCTAGGCACCCTTTAGTGCCACATGAAAGGCACTAAAGGGCGCCAGCTTAGAATATGCAGGGGGTGGGACGTTATATATGTTTGACATGTATCCATTCATCCATTGTAGCATTTTAGGCTGTGCGCCCATAATCGGGATTTGCAGCGTTTTGGGCGCAGAGTGTGTCCATAGTGTGTCCCTGTGTCCATAGCGCTGCATTGTGCAGTAGAAGCACAGTGGAAGGATTTTTAGAAATCCCATGCCCAATGTGCTTGCCCAATGTGCTTCTTTTCTCCGCAGCATAAACCGACCTGTGGCGCAGCTTCCCGAGCCTCAGCATGTCAATTTATGCTGCGGCGACAAGAGTGTTCTCTGCAGGTAGCATAGAGCTCCACAGCGGCCTGAACCCAAATCGTGGGCATGGGCAGCTGCGTTCTCCCGTGGACAACACTCACATCTCTGCAGGAAGGCTGACACTGTGTACTAGACGCCGTGTCGCTGGATCATGGCCACATAGCCTAAAAGTGAGACATTTGTTGCTACACCAACATTTTTGTGAAGTACCTGTGGATTCAAAATGCTTACTATACTCCTGAATAAAATCCAGTTTCCAAAATGGGGTCACTTGTGGGGGGTTTCTAATGTATAGGTACCCAAGGGGCCCTGCAAATGTGACATGGTGCCCGCAATTTATTTCAACTTTTCCAGAATTCAAATGGTGCTCCTTCCATTCCAAGCCCTCCCATTTATCCAAACAGAGGTTTTTGGCCACATGTGGGGTATCCCTGTGCTCATAAGACAATGGATAACAACCTGTGGGGTCCACGTTTTGTTGTTGCCTCTTGAAAAAGTGAGAAATTTGATGCTGAAGCAACATTTTTGTGAAAAAAATGAAAATTTTCAATATGGCAACCTAAGCTTATCAAATTCTGTGAAGTATTCGTGGATTCAAACTGCTCACTATACACCTAGATAAAAGCCTTGAGGTGTCTTGTTTCCAGAATGGAGTCACTTGTGGGGGACCGCCACTGTTTAGGCACCTCAGGGGCTCTCCAAATGCAACCTGGCGTCCGCTATTGATTCCAGCCAATTTTGCAGTCAAATGGCACTCCTTCCCTTCCGAGCCCTGCTGTGCGCCCAAACAGTTGATTTCCACCACATATAAGGTATCGCCAAACTCAGGAGAAATTGCACAATAAATGTTATGCTGAATTTTTTCCTTTTACTCTTGTAAAAAAAAAGCTACCTGGTTGAAATAACAATTTTGTGGTAAAATTTTATTTTTTTTTTCATGGCTCAACGTTATAAAATTCTGTGAAGCACCTGGGGGTTCAGGGTACTCACCAAACATCTAGATAAATTCCTTGAGGGGCCTAGTTTCCAAAATGGGGTCACTTGTGCGGGGTTTCTGCTGTTTAGGTACCTTAGGGGTCCTCCAAATGTGACATGTTGCCCGCAATCTTTTTCAGCCAAATTTCCTTTCCAAAATTCAAATATTGCTCCTTTCGTTCCAAGCCCTCCCATTTATCCAAACAAAGGTTTCAGACCACATGTGAGGTATCACCGCGCTCATAAAAAAGTGGTTAACAAACTTTGAGGTCAAATTTTTGGAATTACCTCTTGAAAAAGTGAGAAAATTGATGCTAAACAACATTTTTGAGAAAATTATTAAAATTTTCAATATGACAACGTAACGTTAACAAAATCTGTGAAGTACCTGTGGATCCAAAATGCTCACTATACCCCTAGATAGAAGCCTTGAGGGGTCTAGTTTCTAAAATGGTGTCACTTGTGAGGGGTTTCTTCTGTTTAGGTACCTTAGCGGACCTGTAAATGCAACATGGTGCCCGCAATCTATTTCAGCCAAATTTGCTTTCCAAAATTCAAATATTGCTCCTTCTGTTCCGAGCCCTCCCATTTGTCCAAACAGAGGTTTCTGACCACATATGGGGTATCGGCGCACTCATAATAAAGTGGGGAACAAGTTTTGGGGTCCATTTTGTTGTGCTATTTCTTCTAAAAGTGAATAAATTTGGGTTAGAGCAACATTTTTAGGTAAAATTTAATTTTTGCTTTTTTTCATTCCACATTGCTTTTGTTCATGTGAAGCACCTGAAGGGTTAATAAACTTCTTGAATGTGGTTTTGAGTACTTTGGGGGGTGCAGTTTTTAGAATGGTGTCACTTTTGGGTATTTTCTGTCATCTAGGCCTATTGAAGTCACTTCAAATGTGATGTGGTCCCTAAAAAAATGGTTTTGTAAATTTTGATGTAAAAATGAGAAATCGCTGATAAACTTTGAACCCCTCTAACTTCCTAACAAAAAAAAATTTTGTTTCCAAAATTGTGCTGATGTAAAGTAGACATGTGGGAAATGTTATTTATTAACTATTTTGTGTCACAGAAATCTCTGGTTTAACGATATAAAAATTCAAAAGTTGAAAATTGCTAAATTTTCAAAATTTTTGCCAATATTCATTTTTTTTCATAAATAAACGCAAAAATTATTGTCCTAAATTTGGTACTAACATGAAGTCCAATATGTGACGAAAAAACAATCTCAGAATCACCGGGATCCGTTGAAGCGTTCCAGAGTTATAACCTCATGAAGTGACACTGGTCAGAATTGCAAAATTTGGTCTGGTCATTAAGGTGAAAATTAGCTCCGTCACTAAAGGGTTAACAAACAGGGTGAAATTAGTCAATATTGTATTTAGCCTTATAAAGATGCAGAATTGCCTTGAAATTAGTAACCCCTCCACAATTCAAAAGTCTATGAGCACTTTCACTGAGGGTAACAGGAGCCCAGGTGTGACCTCAGGCTGTGAGCAGGTGATGTCACTCAGTTCACGTGAAGTCACACCCGAGCTCCCCTGCTGCCCTCAGTGAAAGTGCTGCTGGACTGTTGGATTGCGGGTCATGGCTATTGGCTGTCATTGATTAACAAAGCCTGTAAAGAGCGAACATATTTTTCCTCTCTACAAGCTCAGAATGTAGAAGAGCAGAGATCGTCGTGGAACTTTCTATGAATTACATCTGATTTGCAAGGGTGTTTTGGGTGTTAATAAAGGGGTGGAAGAGAGTATGTGTTTTTTATTTCAAATAAAGGATTTTTCAGTTGTTTGTTTTTTATTTTCTCTCACTTACAGGATTAGTAATTAAGGTGTCTCATAGACGCCTCCCCTTACTAATACAGGACTAAGTGGCAGCTCTGATTTTTTGTCAAATTCCAGCTGCCATCATTCCTTTATATTACCTCGATTACAACCGCACCAAGGCAATCGGGATGGTCCAGGTAAAGCACCATGATTGGCACATCTAATGTGATGCACCAATTTTGGGCAACTGCAGACTGGTATTTTTAGGATAGGAGGGGCTATATTTATGGCTCCTCCCATCCTGATAATACCAGTCCTCACCTGTCTACTTTACTGGCTGGATATAATAAATGAAGGTGACCCTTTGCCTTATTTTTAAATTATGTATCTAAATATTAAAAAAAACACCATAGGATACCCTCTATTTTGATATCTAGCCACAGTAAACCTCACAGGTGGGGGATGCAAGCTGTAGCTGTTTTACCTACACTGGCTATGAAAATAGAGCGGGAGCCTACATTTTACTGCCACAGGGACTCTAAGGGCGGCTTTGCACGTTGCGACATTGCACGTGCGATGTCGATGCGGTCAAATCGAAAGTGACGCACATCCGGCATCGCAGTCGATATCGCAACGTGTAAATCCTTTTTGATACGATGAACGAGCGCAAAAGCATCATTATCGTATCATCGCTGCTGCCTCCGACATTTCCATAATGCCAGTGCAGCGACAGGTGCGATGTTGTTCCTCGCTCCTGCGGCAGCACACATCGCTGTGTGTAAAGCCGCAGGAGCAAGGAACATCACCTTTCCTGCCTCCCGGCTGCAATGAGAAGGACGGAGGTGGGCGGGATGTTTACATCCTGCTCATCTCCGCCCCTCCACTTCAATTGGCCGCCTGCCGTGTGACGTCGCTGTGACGCCGCACGACCCGCCCCCTTAGGAAGGAGGCGGGTCGCCGGCCAGAGGGACGTCGCACGGCAGGTATGTGCGTGTGAAACTGCCGTAGCGATAATAATCGCTACGGCAGCTTTCACTAGATATTGCACGTGCGACGGGGTGGGACTATCACTGCAGCATCGGTAACACATTGTTACCGATGTCGCAGCGTGCAAAGTCCGCCTAAGGCTATGCAGTCATAATATGCTTGTTATTGATTTAGTTTTTGGTGGTAGTGGTGTCATTAAATATAATGAATAAGCGACTCGTTTGGTAACGATTATTTTTTCTTCTTTTTTTAGGTAGATGTGCACATTTTACTCATTAAAAATATATCCTTTTAATTACTTTGTTGCTATATTGCCAAAACAGATCAGACCTCAAGACTGTCCAGATTAACATTAGAACATTCTTACAAAGTGAATAAAGGAATCTGCCTTCTTCAGTATTTTAGATGTGCTGCCTCTTTTTCTGCATTTTTATATCTTTCTTAGGAAAGTTTGCTTACTTATCTTTTTTTGCTCTTAATCTTCCACTCTGTTGTTTTCATCTTATTTTTCCTTTATTTTCATAGACTCGTAGAATAGTAGAGTTGAAAGGGACCTCAAGGGCTATCGGGTCTAATCCCTTTGCTAGTGCAGGTTTCCCTATATCATCCCAGCTATTGTTTATCCAGGTCCACTTGAAGATTTCAATTGATTCAATCTTCTTTTTACTCATTTGTTTTATCAGTTCACTATTACAGTATATTCTATTTTACTCTTCCTAGTTTACCTCTATCCTTTCAATCAGTATCTAATTTCTGTTCTTCTGAGCATTTCCGTCCCACCATTGGTTTTTACATTTTTTTTTTGCCTGTTTTTGGTTAAGGTGAATATGTAATAGCCTATTCCATTTCCAGGGCACATCCTTTGCAAGATGTTCTCAGACGGAAGTTGCCACTGAGCCTAAAGTGTCATATAGTGTCATCAACAAGTTGCAACAGAGATACGCAGAGACTTGAAGAGTCCCAGAAAGCTATAGAAAAGAAATTCCTTTGACCACATAACACAGGGATGACCACATTATTGTAAGAAATGCCCTTCGGAACTGGATGATGAATGCCACACAACTCCAGGCACATTTAAAGGAGGTAACATGCACCCAAGTGTCATTTCAGATCATTCAAAACAGATTACAAAATCATGGTTTGCATTTTAAATGACCTGCAAGGATGCCTTACAACACCACCAGGCACTGGTGTCATTGTCTTGCTGGACGAAAAGGCCTCAATGCTGTTCACTTATGAAAGTTGCTTCACTTTGACCAGATATAATGGTAGCCAACAACAAGAAGGGCGCTATGCATCAGGCCACTGTTGTCACCAAATGAGCTTTTGGTGGTAGTGGTGTTACAGGGTGGGCAGGTGTGTATAGCCAATAGAGAACTGCCCTACACTTTGCAACTGGTACAGTGACAAGCCCATACTACTTGAATAATATCATAAATATAATACATTTTGCCTCTGCTTCAACAACTGTGGCCTAATTTCATCTTCTTGGACAAGAATGCTCTAGCTCTTGGAAGTCACAATATTAGGGAATGGCTGCTAGAGGCTAGGGTACCTCAAATGGAGTGGACTGCAGTTTCTCCAGACCTGAATCTTATAGAAAACCTATGGGATCAGATGAGTTGTAGTGTCAAGGCTCCCAACCTTGTACTCCAGAACTTCATTAACCTGAGAACCATGCTTCAAGAATGCCTTGCCTCAGTAAACAATAACTACACTTGTGAACAGCATGACATGTAATCGTCTTGCTGTAATTATTGCTGAAGGCTACATGACAAGTTATTGAGACTTTGACATTTTTGTAGGGGGTAGGTTATACCCACCACTGTTGTTGCGTTTTGTTTAAATACATTGTTTGAGATATGGAAAACAGCATTGCATACTTCTATTGAAAATGCCCTACTTTCATGATAATATATAACTGTAGCATGAACTTTTCATGCTGTACACAAGTTTCACCTGAGAACCAAATATCCCTAACTTTTTGTGAGTAGTGTATATATATATGCTGCCAATTCTGGGCAGCTGCTGACTGATATTGTTAGGCTGGGGGGCTCCCCATAACGTGGAGCTCCCCATCCTGAGAATACCAGCCTTCAACCGTATGGCTTTATCTGGCTGGTTTTAAAATTGGGGGGGACCGCACGCCGTTTTTTTTAATGATTTAATTATTTATTTCACTGCACAGTATAGACACGCCCACCGGCTGCTGTGATTCGGTGCAGTGAGACACCTGTCACTCAGCGTGGGGACGTATCTCACTGCAACCAATCATAGGTGCCGGTGGGCGGGGAAAGCAGGGAATACGAGATTGTTTAATGAGCGGCTGGCTTTTTCAAAATAGTGAAAGCCGCCGGAGCAGTGTGAATGCCGTGCAGCGCCTCGCCGGAGATCGGGGATCGGTGAGTATACGAGAGAGGGCTGCTCACTTCAGTCACTCAGGGGATTAGCGGTCACCGGTGAGCCCTTCACAGGTGACCGCTAATCAGGACGTGACACAGACAGAGCCGCAGCATGGCAATGAAGTCGGGTGAAGTTAACCCGAGTTCTTTCTGATCGTGCAGCTCTTTCTGTGTCTGCTGTCATCTGCCATTCAGCTCTGCTACATGGCTGTCTGTGTCTGCTGTCAGCGGCCATGTAGCAGAGCTGAATGGCAGATGACATAGTAAAAAATGCATCCCTACACATTACACACGCTTGGCAAGTCAATAAATAAAGAAAAAAGGGTGCCCAATGCATACGTCACAGAACACATGATCTAAAGGATCGCACACAAAATTGATCAATTTAACATAGACTACTAATGCACGTGTGACAGCAAAGGAACGACCTACGTGCAATCTCATAAGATCCCGTATGCAACCTGGGCGTGTCACATCGCAAATGCGATTGTACAACTAATTGCAACGTGTAAAGCAGGCTTTAGTGTCAGAGTTCCGGGATTTCCAGTTTTCTTCTGAAGGATCTTGCCCTTTGTTAACATGGAGTTTTCTGTTCTGTTGTCCTACTTCCTGTTCATCTGTTTAAAAGCCCATCCCTAAGCTTAGTCTAGTTGCCTGAGTATACTGCTTCCTGTCTACTCCTGCCCTGCTGCTCTTGGTTCCTGATTGCTATTTGGATCCTGTTGAAACACCCGACACCGGCTCTGGACTTCACCTGGTCTCATCAAGCTGTGCCCGGACTCCGTCTGCCGTCTCTGGTCGGCACTTCTGCCCGGTTCCTTCCGTTTCATATCCACCCTAGCACTCACATCACGTAAGGACATTTTTGGACTATACCTGTTGCCCTTTCGTGTCCCGGCTGCTGCGCATTTAGGCCTTCTGGGGTGATCATCCAGACAGCCCCTGTATAGGGGTTCGCTCCTGGTGGTCTCCCTGGGGGAGTCCGGTGCGCGGCCCCGGGAATTCCCCTTTGCTCTGAACCTGGCAGGTATTTACTGTGTTTATGTTCTACTGTGTTTATGTTCTGTTCTGTGTACATATTGTTGGTTGCATATTATAAACGTCTTTGCACCAAGAACCCGTCTCTGGTTGTCATTGCCCTAACGCAATCAAAATCATCAGTTCATACAATAGTATTACATTTAGTGAGAGAGGAGTGATATTGCGGTGCAATCTGTGTGAGGGTAGAATGTTACTGTGACCAGATGTGTATGTGTTTGTGTGAGCATGGAGTGATACAGCAATCAAATGAGTGTGTGTGTGAGAGTGAAGTCTACTGGGACCTGATGTGTCTGTGTGTGTGTATGTGCACATGTGTGAGAGTGAAGGGATACTGGGACCCGATGTGTGTGTGTGAGCGGAATGGCGAGGGACCTGTCGGCAATGAAGATCACCATGGGAGAGCCCATACACCGTCGACATTTCCCAACTGTAGTTATTCGGGGTCTGTTGAGTGCAATTTTTTTAAGGGGTTGGCGGTCTACTTTTGGGGGGCTGTCTACTCTCTTTTAGGGCTGTCTTCTTTCTTTTGGGGGCATCTGCATTCTTTAACCCTAGAACGCATACCTGGGGCCTCGCAGGCCTGCTAGGTCACTTGTTTTCTATGGCAGCTTTCTATGGTTGCGCATTCTAGGTTTAATGAAGTATCCTGCTGTATTTTTTTACTTTTGAGCTGCCAGGGCACTTTATTATTGAACCACAACTTGGGTTTATTTTTTGATTAGGGATTATATTTTAATCATACTCAAAATAGGCTGAAATTTCCAGCTTGGGCTTATTTTCAGGGAAACACGGTACTTCTAGGTGGCATATAGATAAGTTTACAGTATCTTAGTATGACTTGTAATACAGTAAATGATATTCACTACATAATATAAAAAGTTTTAAAAATGCAACAAGGTAATACTTATAATTTTATATTATGATCTGTATTAATAGAAATAAATCACACATGCATATGAAAATCAAATATATACATACCTGTAAAATTGTTCTATATTTTCTTTGGTGATGTTCTTCACTATGTCACTAATAATGTTAACTTCACTTGACAAGTCCGGTTCATTAGGTAAAAAGCAACTACCTTCAGTTGGATTTCTTTTTGAAAAATATCCTATCAAAATCCCAATAAGAAATGTAAACATAAATATAAAAAAAGTTTTAATAATTGTGCAAACGTGCAAAGAGGTCTTTGGTTTTGATTCTGTATAATGAGAAAAGTATTCTGGTTCTTCCTCTAATCTTTGAAATCGTCCCTTGGGAGAAATGGACAGTTGATTGGAGGTAATTGTGTGCGACTGATTTCCAGTGCTGTTTTTCTCATCGCAGTGAATGAAACCATCAGATTGAAATTGCTCTGCTCCGAGTTCCTCCAACTCTGTCTCCATGTCCCATTCTAGTTCCAAGACAGAAGTAGGAATGTCATCATTTTCTATGTAATGTAGGTCTGGCAGAGTTCTTGCATCACTTTCTAGTTTCTTATATGACAAATCATTTCCTGCAAAAATAACAGTGTACAACTTAGATGTATATTTGTATCGATTAAAAAAATAATCAGCAATTATAAAAAAGAAGGTAAAAGTATACTGAGTAGAGATGGGCAAATGAGTGGAATTGAATTCTACAAGAATTTCAAAAAAATCTTCATTCTGGAGTGTATATTTTTTGTAATTTGCTCCACACAAATTCTTCAAAATTGCAGCCAGCTATAGACACCATAGGGGATAATTTTTCTTTTTTTTTCACATAAATGCATGAGTTTTTCGATAGGTGAGCGGTAAGATAAGTATAATATTTTTAAGTTTTTTTATTTTTAATGACCTTTAGGTTTTAGAAAAATGGCTGCAAGTGGTAAGAATTTTATTGAATCTGCAAGGATGGAAATTACGAAAGAAAGAAAAATAATCAGCTTTTTGTGAATGCAGATTTTTTTTAGATATTTCAGTAGAATTAACATTCTCAATTATTCTATTGCTGCAATAGGTGTTCAAGTTTCCCACAACATTGTTTACCCGTTTCCATGATGACTTTTGTAAAATTGAGGACATTTAACATGACGAGTCAACAAGTCAACAGCCACTGTTGATCGAAACATTACCACGGTGGCCTGTAATTGGGGGATTTGTCCATATGAATATCATCATTCATGAAAATAAAAGATTATTTAGGAGACTTAAAGAGAACTTTTGAAGAAAACAGACCCTGTGCACTGATATTTCCAATTTTGAGAAATATATAATTTAAAGAAATATTAATGGATAAAGGTATAGTATATTTTATCACCTAATCTCTGTAATCAACGCTATAACGCAACAGATTTTCAAAGTTAAGAATAATTAGCTTAAAAAAAATGTATATTCAGTAGGCAAATCAAGCAATATTTGCAAAAAACTACTCATTTAATTTGTGACAAGTCCACTCTTAATATAAATTTGAAGTGTCTCCTGTCTTCTTTTACACCATTCACTTGAGTTGATTTATACAGTCATGGCTGAAAGTCCTGTCACCTTTGAATTTATCCCAGAAAATTATTGCAATTACACATTTGTTACACACATTTGTTTCTTTCATTTATGTGTAATGAAGCAACACAAACAAAGAGGAAGAAAAGGCATGGCGGACATAATTTCACATAAAACCCCCAAAATGAGCCAACAAAATTGTTGGCACCTTTCTAAAATTGAAAGTAAACAACTATATTTTAAGCATGTGATGCTTGCTCAAACTTACCTGTGACTAGTAACAGGTTTGGGCAATATGAAAATCATGCCTGAAACCAGATACAAAGGAGAGACGTTGACTTACTCTTTGCATTGTGTGTCTGCATGTGCCATACTAAGGATTGAGAGCAGAAAGAGGAGAATAAAACTAGCTGAGGACTTGAGAACCCAAATTGTTGAAAATGTTCAGCAATCTCAATGTTACAAGTACATTTCCATAGATATTGATGTTCTTGTGTCCATGGTGTCCAACATAATGAACAAGTTTACAACTCATGGCACTGTAACTAATCTTCCTGGACACAGATGGCAGAGAAGAATTGATGAAAAGTTGCACCGAAGGAAAGTCTGGATGGTTGCTAAGCAGCTCCAATGAAGTTGCAAAAGCATTCAAGCTGTTTTGCAGGCTCTGTGTCCCATGGTGTCTGGCTCTGAACTCATCAAGTGTCATGTGGCATGTGCCATAGTTCACACAACAGAGTCAGACACTCCTTAGTTTGCATCCTTTGGTGTTTCTGAGGTACATACAGGTCTGGGCATTGACCAGCTGTGTTCTCATTAGTGATCAGGCTTCTAGGAGTTAATATCTGCTAGCCTGCTGATTACCTCTTAAATGACATGTTGTGGGAGACCTATCTCAATCACTCTCCGCTGTTTTAAGATGGAGGAGCCTGACTACCCATGCCGACTATAGCTTTAGCTACACCGGTCCAAATGCTGTTGTATTCCAGTCCTGCTGGTGAATGTATTGCTTTATGCATGAAATTGTATTGAAGTTCTCTTGTCATGTGCTTTCCTCCCTGCTCTTAATTTCCTCCTTTTCACATGTTGTCGAATAACTCTGTGTGAGCATGCTGTGTGATCGAAATTTGGTTTCCTATGGTTGTCCTTATCTAACATTTTGCAAAAGAAGAGTAGTCCAAAATTCAACAGACTAAATGGAAAAGGGGGTGTTGCATAACAAATTAGATAACCCTTTAAAACTTTTTTGTTTTGTTTTAAAGGGTTATATAATTTGTAGTCCAAAATTCAAGTAAGAAACTTGTTAATGTTTATAGGAAGCAATTGACTGCATTTATTTATTCCAAAAAGTGTGCAACCATAGATTAAGTTGAGGGTGCCAACAATTTTGTCCTACCCAGTTTTTATGAAATTCTCTCCAATTTGCCTTTTTATCTCTAATTTTTTTTTTTTGTTGTTCCAATACACACAAACGAAATCAACGTGTTTAACAAAACATGTATAATTGCAATCATTTTCTTGGAGAACTACTTTATTTTCTGAACAATTTCAATGGTGCAAACACTTTAGGCCATGAATGTATTTTGATTTTCCTTAAGTACACAACATAAAATGGAAAAAAAAATAAATCACCCTGCACTAAATAATATCTAATGTGGCATTTAAAAAATGATGGTTTTATTTTCAAACTACTGTAATCCAAAGAAATATTTTTTTAAGTCCAAGGTGAACAATTGCAAAAGCTGTCATCATGATTTAGAGTCTGAGTAAAATATTCAGAATTGGACGATGTTCTTTTTATCATAATGCTCAATCACTGTTAAGTATTAAAACGACTTACTCATCACAGTCATATTTAATGCAAAAATCTTTTGCTTGTGGAGAAAACTGAAAAATCAGCTAAGAAGGAGTTCAATAATCTTTGAAAGCTACAAATCAGCATCAAGAGTGTTGATACATTGTACCTTATGTAGATAATCACAGTAGGCTAGACCTTAAGACAGAAAAACATTTCAAACACTGACTGCTCTGACCTGCATAATACCATATTTCCATTCACTATTTTCTAGAGATACTTTACGATTAATGAAAGTATTTCCACTGGTTTAAGTATACTGCTCTTCATGTAATGACTAAGTTTAACGTGTTGAGATTCACAAGATGAGATAGACAATGTAAACCTTTCCTTTGACTATAAGTAGGTTCTTCTTTCTATATAACCATACTTACTTTAAATTGGGAGAAATATAGAAAAAAAAGAAGCCCAATAGCAAAGAGAAAAATGTTCTCTCTCTGGTGCAGTTTTCCAATTTACAATGCTTTTTTTATGTCCTCCCACTTTTTTGTTAACAATGCTTTACTTCTGGATAAATATGATTTGTAGATGCATCATCATCTTTTTGGAGAATTAAGTTGTGTACATTCATGTCAGCTAGAATATCGGAAACCATGGGATCAAAATACCCATACAAGGCTATAAGTCCATGAATAATATCACAAGCAGCAGATATTGCCATCTGTGTGCAATTCTTCAGAAGCAATAGGTAGGATATTGTTTTTTTCACATATGAAAAAAATCAATGATGAAACACTAAGGCAGGCTTTACACGCTGCGACATCACTAGCAATTGCTAGCGATGTTGAGCGCGATAGCACCCACCCCGTCGCACATCCGATATGTGGTGATTGCTACCGTAGCGATCATTATCACTACGGCAGCTTCAAAATGCACATACCTGGTCGGCAATGTAGCTGTGACTGCCGAACAATCCCTCCTTCAAGGGGGAGGTGCGTTCAGCGTCACAGCGATGTCACCGCGACGTCACTAAGCGGCCGGCCAATAGAAGTGGAGGGGCGGAGATGAGCAGGACATAATATCCCGCCCACCTTCTTCCTTCCACATTGCTGGCAGGACGCAGGTAAGGAGATGTTTGTCGTTCCTGCGGCTTCACACACAGCGATGTGTGGTGCTGCAGAAATGAGGAACAACATCGTACCGGCAGCAGCAGCGATATTATGAAAAGGAGCGATGTGTCACCGATCAACGTTTTTTGACGTTTTTGTGATTGGTGATCGACGCTCCTAGGGTTTACACGCTGCGAAGTCGGATGCCGGATGTGCATCACTAACGACATGACCCCAACGATATATCGTTACCGATGTCGCAACGTGTAAAGCCTGCCTTAAAGTAGAACATGTAGTATTGACCAAATATTGATAAATATGTCGTGAAACTGAAATAACATATGTCATGTGAGCCACTGGAAAATGAGCCAAGGCACCACTGGAACCATGCAGGCCACGAAAGTGAGTATAACTAAATAGGATAACTGAAGTGAGCACTAATATATATTATGAGTGCAAGCCAAAAAAATAAATAAAACATAAGGATAAGGCTGCACATCAATCTTAGATAATAGTATAATGCTATAAGCATACCGAAAAATATTGAAGCATACAAAGAAAAATGCCACTTGCTAACTTGAAAGTGTGAATAATGAAATGCATACCTGCAATGAATATTAGGAAAAGGAGATATTTAGCAATTACATTAATCAACGTAACTGAGCCCCAAAACCTCGTCAAAAAAAAAAAAAGTTTTTTTCTGAATGTGAACACAGTTCCGCCCCTTTCGGCCATGTTTTTTCCATCTCCTATATAAAGCTGCTTTCACATATCCGGTTTTTGCTGTGCGGCACAATACGGGGCTTTGCAGGAAAACCGTATCCATTTTTTTGCCGCTGAGTGCGGTTTTTCCTCATAGTTGTTTATTAGCGCTGGATTGTGGCACATGGCCTTGCCTTGCATCCGTTTTTTGCCGTATGTGGCATATTTAGCCAATGCGGCGGCCAGATGAAATGTTGAAGCGAACGTTTTTGTCTGCGGCGAAAAAAACGCATCGCGATTTACAATGCAAGCCTATGGACGCCGGATGCGGTTTTTTGCACTGCGCATGCTCAGTATCAAGCCGCATCCGTCAAAATACGGATGGGCTGCATGGAAAAACTTATGCAACGGATCTGTTTTTTCGCCGCATCCGTTGCATAGGTTTTTGAGCCGGATGGAGCTGCACTGCAAAAACCGGATGTATGAAAGTAGCCTAAGCAAGTCCTTGGTTACCCCTCTCCACACACAGCAGTTTTTAATTGCAATGAGATGACACACAGTTAGGGTCATAGAGCTAGGGAGGGACCCCAATATAGAGATATACCTTAACGAGGTTTTGGGGCTCAGTTACATTGATCAATGTGATTGCTAAATATCTCCTTTTTCCTAATATTCATGGCAGGTATGCATTTCATTATTCACACTTTCAGGTTAGCAAGTGGCATTTTTCATTGTATGCTTCAATATTTTTCGGTATGCTTATGGCATTATACTATTATCTAAGTTTGATGTGCAGCCTTATCCTTATGTACGAAAGTGAGAATATGCTTTTTTTAACCCGGGGGAAACATGGGAAATAAAAATAGATTGTCCTTGTAATGGACACACCCTTTAAGTCAGCTGAACAAGATTTAAATGTCATTTAGTTTTTGGAGGTAACTTGTTGCCTTTAAGACCAAAATTTACTACATCTTTAAGTAATAGTTTTACATGGCTATCATACATGAAGAAACATGATTAAATAATGAATCATGCTACTTTTGAAATGTTCTTGTATTGTTTTATACCTCACATTTACCAACTTATTTATGGACTTCTCTCTTTATAAGTTAGACAATCGGCCCCTTGCATCATTCCCATATGGCTAATCAGCTGTACAGGAAATAAATTCTAATAATTATATGTCATATATGGCACAGATGTGAAAAGAAACAAAGAAAAAAAATGTGCCATTTTTTCCACAGTTTAAAACTCCACTAAATCACAGAACAGTTCTTTATATGTAAAAATCCTCAGTCAAAACTACACATCAGGCTACAAAATATTATGCAGGCTGCAATACTAAAGGCCGCTTTACACGCTGTGATATCATTACCGATATCGCTAGCGTGCGTACCCGCCCCCATTGGTTGTGCGACACGGGCAAATGGTTGCCCGTGGTGCACAAAATCGCGCGGACCCATCACACTAC
This sequence comes from Anomaloglossus baeobatrachus, assembly GCF_048569485.1. Taxonomy (NCBI): domain Eukaryota; kingdom Metazoa; phylum Chordata; class Amphibia; order Anura; family Aromobatidae; genus Anomaloglossus; species Anomaloglossus baeobatrachus. The sequence goes on from NC_134355.1 coordinate 478,804,758, forward strand.
TCACCTGCCTAGTGACATCGCTGTGGCCGGCGAACCGCCTCCTTTCTAAGGGGGCGGTTCGTGCAGCTTCACACCGATGTCACTAAGCGGCCATCCAATCAAAGCGGAGGGGCGGAGATGAGCGGGACGTAACATCTCGCCCACCTCCTTCCTTCCTCATTGCCAGCGGGACGCAGGTAAGGAGAGGTTCCTCGTTCCTGCGGTGTCAAACACAGCGATGTGTGCTGCCGCAGGAACGACGAACAACATCGCTACTGCAGCAGCAACGATAATTGGGAATAGGGGGGATGTCACCGATTAGTGATTTTGAACATTTTTGCAATGATTCAAAATCGCTAATAGGTGTCAAACACAACGAGATCGCTACAGCGGCCGGATGTGCGTCACAAATTCTGTGACCTCAACAATATCACTATAGCGATGTTGTAGCGTGTAATGGGGCCTTTAAGGCCCCATCACACACAGAGATAAATATTTGGCAGATCTGTGGTTGTAGTGACATCATGGACTAAAGGCTACTTTACACACTGCGATATCGGTCCCGATATCGCTAGTGTGCGTACCCGCCCCCATCTGTTGCGCGACACGGGCATATCGCTGCCCGTGCCGCACAACATCGCCCAGAGCCGTCACACATACTTACCTGTCTGGCGACGTCGCTGTGACCAGCGAACCGCCTCCTTTCTAAGGGGGCGGTCCGTGCGGCGTCACAGCGACGTCACTGAACCGCCGCCCAATCGCAGCGGAGGGGCGGAGATGAGCGGGACCTAACATCCCGCCCACCTCCTTCCTTCCGCATAGCGGCCGGGAGGCAGGTAGGGAGACGTTCCTCGCTCCTGCGGCGTCACACGCAGCGATGTGTGATGCCGCAGGAACGAGGAACAACCTCGTTACTGCTGAAGTAACGATAATTGGGAATGGACCCCCGTGTCGCCGATTAGCGATTTTTCACTGTTTTGCAACGATGCAAAATCGCTAATCGATGTCACACGCAACGGCATCGCTAATGCGGCCGGATGTGCTTCACGAATTCCGTGACCCCAACGACTCCGCATTAGCGATGTCGTAGCGTGTAAAGCCCGCTTAAGAAAGGTAAAAAGGTGGATCCAGGCAACTACCATCCAGAAAGCCTGACATCAGTGGTGTGCAAGGTTTATGAGGAATTTTATGAGAGGACATGCAACAATATATTAAAGAGAATAATATAATAACTGATAACCATCATGGATTCATGAAAGATAAGTCATGTCTAACCAACATGTTGGGTTTCTATGAGGAGGTAAGTGCAAATTTGGATATTGGTAATGTAAGTGATATTTATTTGGACTTTCCAAAAGAATTTGATACTGTACCAAATAATAGCCTTACACTGAAGCTCCAGAAGCAGGGACTAGGGGAAACTATATGCAACTTGGTAATGAATTGGCTAAAAGATAGGAAACAAAGAGTAGTCATAAATGGTACATTCTCTAAATGGGCTATAGTCAGCAGTGGGGTGTCACAGGGATCTGTGCTAGGACCGATTCTTTATAATCTCTTTATTAATGACCTTGTGGATGGAATTGAGAGTAAAGTGTCAGTCTTTGCTGATGACACCAAACTATGTAGGATATTAAAAATTGACCTTGACAGTACAATATTAGAAAAAGATCTGGATAAGATGTTGAAATGGACAAACACTTGGCAAATGAGATTTAATGTAGAGTAATGCACCTAGGATGGAGTAATCCTTTTGCTACATATACAATAAATGGAAGTAATCCCAGGACTACAGAACAGGAGAAAGACTTAGGTATTCTGGTTACAAGTAAGCTGAGCAGCAGTACTGAATTTCAGGCAGCAGCTGCAAAATAAAACAAGATTTACAACGGATATTCAGATGTTAGAGTCAGTTCAAAAGGTGCACAACTATTTTTGCAAGGGAAGGAAGATCTGTCATATGATGGGAGGTTGAAAAAGTTGGATTTGTTTAGCTTAGAGAAAAGACATCTCAGAGGAGATCTCATTTATATGTATAAATGCATGTGTAGTAAATATAAAGGACTGGCACATGACTTATTCCTTCCAAATACAACACTAAGGTCTGGGGGCACTCACTGAGAGTGAAAACAGGAGATTTTGGCAACTAAAAAGGAAAAGGGTTCTTTACAGTTAGAGTAGTCAGATTGTGGAATGCCCTACCACAAGAGGTAGTAACGGCAGACACTATAACAACTTTTAAAAAAGGGTTGGACAATTTTTTCTGTAGAAACAATATTGTCTGTTATAACTGATTTCGTGCCGAAATGTATAATTGGTGGAGGAAGTTTGAACTAGATGGACTTAGATCATTTTTCAAGATATGTAACTTTGTAACTGTAATATGAAATACATAAAGGAAGAGTTTTTAAAGGGTGCAAAAAATGTGCACAAGCACCAACAGGCAAGTAGTTTCTACCTACCTTCCTGTTCTGCATGGTGTCAATCTTCATCGACACAGAGTGGTCAGAGACCTCTCCTGCCTTCATTTCTGCAGCTTCCATTGATGTTGGCTCCGCTCTGTAGATTGGATGGGATGTCATGCTGATTGACTTCTGGCTCTCCCAGTTAGGCAGTGGGGAGCCAGCTGTTAATAAGCATGATGTTGGCTGTCCTGCCCAGTCTAAAGAATAGGTAAAAAAATAAGCTGTCACTCTTTTGAAAAATTCACTGTACACTGAATTGCCAGCAGGAGTGGTCTCTTACTTCTCTGTGCTAGGCAAGGATGGCATCGAGCCCAACAGGCAGGTAGGAAACAACTTACCTGCCTGTTAGTGCTTAGGCACATTTTTATTTTTTTATGTTCTAGATTTACCTTTTAAAACAGGCATTTTATATTCCAAACTTAATCCACACTTTCTTGGAGTGAAATATGCACAATAAACACATTTGATGCATTTCTGATTCAAGGGAACAAAGCCGGCTATCAGTCACTTCTGGGGACACGATTACAGTCACTGTTCACTATGAACTGACTAAATTTACTTTAATTCATTGTTACAGTAAACAATCTTGTGTAACAACTGGAATTATTTTGTAGTGATATGTATGCACTTTTCGCTATCCATTTCTCTATACTAGTGTACTATCAGTCTCAAAAAAGACCTGTAGTAACAAGCAAAGAACCAGTGCTATTTCATAATTGAAGCTGTAATATACAGTACTGTATATTAAAAACACAACAAAGAATTTACAGTAAATGGCATTTTGAGCTGACTTTTCAGAATAGACTGTTGCATGTACATCTGGACTATCGCTATTTCTAGCCAATAAATGACATGTATCATGAATTTTTAACAGTTTTGCCTTCTGCACTAGAAGCCTAAGCAGTTTCTTGCACTTTTCAGATTTAACATCACTGCTGCTCTTTCCACATTTTGTCTTTATACAGATTTTTAGGCAGCATGTGTAAATTGATCCTTCACTGCAAACAGAGATGTAGACAGCAATGAATTATAAAAGATAAAAAAGTGAAGAAACAGACTAAATGTTCTATTAAAATATACTTCTACATATATTATTTTCACTTGTATTGTTGGTTTATGAAAAAAATAAAATGCAGTTACTACTAAAGACCTTGAGAGATCACACAATTACTTTTTATGCCTTTTATCTTATTGACAGCCTCCACAATTATTATCAGTTTCTAGTCATGTTATGCATGCTTTCGAAAATTACATCACAGCTTTAATTAACGTTACTGTGAGTAGATTATCACATCAATTATCTTGCCACCTCTTTTTACCACAACTCTATCATGATGAATCAAATGTGTCAACTGTGTAATAGTAAAATAACAGTGTCTAAAACAAATAATGCACATTAGTCTGTCATGTTCGTCAACAAGACAATTGATAAAGATGTGGATTTAACATGAAAAAACTACTATTTTCACATGTTATAATTAATTTACAAAAAGTTTTGTACAGGATTTATATAACCGATGACCTATCCATTATATAAGTCATAAATATCAGAAGGGTTTGGTTCCCAAGACTAAGCAACCCACAGATCAGCTATTCAGGTCTCCACTCTACCTGGATGTTTAAAGTGTACAGAGTTGGAACAGCACAGCTTTGTACATTTTGTAGTGGCTGTTCTTAGGTACCTGAAAAAAGGTACCTGAAAAAAGCTGAGCTACAGTACTAAACAGTGTACAAGACCATGCAGTTTAGGCATTGTACACTGTGTAAATCTGATCTTAGTGAAAGTTGAAAATAATAGATTGGTGAAGAGTAAAGATGAGAGGACAAGTGGAAGTTTGTTTCGGAGAGTTCACCTGGAACTTAGATAAAATTCGGTTCCAGACCTGGACTTGACCTAAGCCCGAATGGATTTCACTAATTGGGCAGTTCAGGTCTCTGTCCACATACAGCCAGCCATAAACAGAGCACTTCCAGGGGATCAGAGAAAGGAGAAATGCACAGCTCACTGCAGAAAATTAAGGATGGTGATGCACGAACAACCTGCTTCGGCTGGCAGGTTAAGAACAAAATTAGAAGGTGAAAAAATCCAGCACCAGAAAATAAAATATAAAAAATTTATTGAAACATAATTAAAAAGTCCATAACAAAAATTGTTAGGGCGAGAACAGCGCAAAGAAACGTCAACAAGTTTCAAGTGAAAAAAGGCTCTTAATCATGATATCATTTATGAATGAATCATGTCATGATTAAGAGCCTTTTCTCGCTTGAAACGCATTGACGTTTCTTTATTCTATACCCCCCCCTAACAATTTTTGTTAAGGGAATTTTAATTATGTTTCAATAAAATGTTTACATTTTATTTGCTGATGCTGGATTTTTTTCCCCTTCTATTTTTTTCTTTAAGGGGACGGTGAGCAGCCTTTTTCATTTTTTTTGGTGCACACTACATTCAATAACGCTTTTGCTACCCCCAGTGCAAGCCATTCTAACACTGCAAGCGGCTTGCACTGGGCTGAGCACCGAGTATGGCCGAGCACAGCAATAGTTACCATATGTAAATCACCCAAACTCTGAACTTGAACACTGTTGTTTTGGTAGTCTGTGTTCTGTACAAACACGAAACTTTACCTTCAGGTTCACTCATCTTTATTGAAGAGCTGTTTTTTGCCTTTCACCATTCTTAAATTGATAGCCTACACTAAGGATGCACATACTTGAAGTGAATTTCCATAAAACATTAGTGCATGCCCTCATCATCTCTCGCCTCAACTACTGCAACCTCCTGCTCTCTGGCCTCCCTTCCAACATTCTTGCACCCCTCCAATCTATCCTAAATTCTGCGGCCCGCTTAATCCACCTCTCCCCTCGCTATTCCCCAGCCTTGCTACTCTGCTAATCCCTTCACTGGCTTCCCATCGCCCAATGACTCCAGTTCAAAACATTAACCATGACATACAAAGCCATCCACAACCAGAACCTCCTTAAATCATGCGACCTAGTTTCCCGGTACCGACCTGCACGCAACCTCAGATCCTCACAAGATCTTCTTCTCTAAACCTCTCTTATCTCCTCTTCCCACAATCGGGTACAAGATTTCTCCCGTGCCTCCCCCATACTCTGGAAGGCTCTACATCAGCATATCAGACTCTCTCCTACCGTGGAAAGCTTCAAGAGGAATCTCAAAACTCATCTCTTCCAACAAGCCTACATCCTACAATAACCCTCAGTGCAGTACACAACTGCGCAACCAGCTCTGTCCTCACCTATTGTACCACCACCCATTCCCTGTAGACTGTGAGCCCTCGCGGGCAGGGTCCTCTCTCCTCCTATACCAGTCTGTTTTGTACTGTTAATGATTGTTGTACGTATATCCTCTTTCACTTGTAAAGCACCATGGAATAAATGGCGCTATAATAATAAATAATAATAATGATAAAGGAAATATATCACCAAGTTTTTACTACCTAATCCTAAATCAGCATACTGTAGGGGTTGAGTCTCTAATTCTAGCAATGTGTTACTTATTGGGCTTCTTAGTGTAGTTTATTTTATAAAAAAAATCACTGTTTGACAGGAAATTTTTATTACTAGAGGACAACTTTGCCTGCTGCCAGGTAGTCCAACCATGTCACCATCACTGATTGTACACTGTACATAACCAGAAATCTGCCAAAGAAAGCTGTCAGTCAGTGGTATAGGTGGAGTTCTACAGAGAATTCAGAGAACTGGTAGATCTGCATCTGCATAAAAAAAAAATACAGCAAGCAGGCCAGCAAATCCTTCATCACTGGTATCAAGGTCTCTGCCCCTACACTATGCTTCTAACAGTTGGGGGTCATAAAAAACCTGATGGCACTTTTTTTTTTTAAAATCCATGGTTTTCTTTCTGATCCTTTCACTATGAATCATATCTGATATTTCCATTAAATAATGAAGGTCTGAGTTATAAAGTATCTAACAGGATTTACACTGCATAACAACAGCCATAGAATACAATGAATGAAAACCATAAATTGGATTAGTCATGTGCATTCTTCTTTCCTCAGAAGTTTCCTGATTCTTGGGTCATTATTCAAGTTCTCAAGACAATGTAGGACCAATGCTAATAAATCCTCTCTTTTTTTAGCATCCTTGATCTTACCCCTGCGCAGCCTCTCATATATTTGTTCTAGCATCCTTTGCTTCTGCTTACAATTTGGCATGATCTATATGACTATAATTTCTTAATGTCATACAGCTTTACCTTCATATTTAATGACTAATTAAGGTATCATTCGAGATCTAGTTACTAGAGCTACTTCCTGCAGGTATTGGCCATACAAACTTTTATGTAAAAAAGAGAAAAAAAAATTAAGAAAACTTAGATGAAGCACTTAATTTTTGTTCTAAAGCGGGCTTTACACGCAACGACATTGCTAACGAGATGTCGTTGGGGTCATGGAATTCGTGATGTACATCCGGCCTTGTTAGCGACGTCGTTGCGTGTGAAATGCAGGAACAACCGTTACCGATCAAAATTACTTACCTAATTGTTGATCGTTGACCGGCCATTCCTATCCCGATTATCGCTGCTGTTGCAGGATGCAAGTTGTTCGTCATACCTGCGGCAGCACACATCGCTATATGTGACACCACGGGAACAAGGAACATCACCGTACCTGCGGTCGCCCACAATGAGGAAGGAAGGAGGTTGGTGGGATGTTCCGGCTGCTCATCTCCGCCTCTCCACTTCTATTGGGCAGCCACTTAGTGACGCCACTGTGACGCTGAACAAATTGCCCCCTTAGAAAGGAGGCGGTTTGCCGGCCACAATGACGTCGCTAGGCAGGTAAGTACGTGTGACGGGTGTAAGCGATGCTGTGCGCCATGGGACGCTATTTGCCCGTGATGCACAACCGACGGGGGCGGGTGCTTTCACCAGCGACATTGCTAGTGATGTCGCTGTGTGTAAAGCCCGCTTAAATCTTATGGCTTTTCTTGGTCTTCATCATCTGCTTCACCTATATATCGTCTCAAATCTATTTTGTACCAGAATTTGTTGCATTTTAATTTGACTTTAAGACAGGCAAAAATTTAAGAGGCATGAATTGTTTCACTAATTTCCTATAATTCACTTTAATGATTTTGTTTTTTAGGCTTGCATATAACATGTTAAAATGCTAGTCTTAATAAATAAGGGCTATTGATTTCTAAAATCAACACATGAGGACAAAAGCTGGAATATCCTCTAATAAAAAATGATAGTTAAAAGTTTGTTTGGGAACATACAAAACTACAGCAGTACGGGGCTTCTATGTGAGACAGGATAGGGTGTAATTATATAGTTGGATAAGTCAGTCGGACTTTTTCTTCAAGTTTCTTGCAATTATTGCTCATGATATTTTTTTTCTTACGGCTTTGGAAATTAATATTTTCCTTCTTTTGATTAGTTGTTTGAAAACAGAAGTGTTTCAGAAACACCACGAGCACAATGTAACAAAAGTAGAATATTGTATTACCTTTGCAATGAAATGACAAACTTTGAAAACTAAACCTTTGCCAAGATTAAGTGCACTTGCATAAAGCATATTGATCTTTTCTGGTGAAGTTTCTATGAGCAAATCTGTCAAGTGAAAGCCATGTTTGTCGTGTACATTTACAGAAGATTTTTACGTAAACAACAGAATGTTAAAGCTCATAAAATGTGTTGTCATAGTAACTGAGTAATAAAATTGGAATTCTGGAAAAAAATAACTAATCTGCACTACAGAACAAGACTGTTTGTAAAGGTTCATTATTCCTAGGAGCTAAAAGTAGAGCCTCCACCTTGGGGCCATGTTTGCTATGAAATATATCAGTAAGAGTTTGGGGCAAAATAGCTGCCAAGACTTTACAGAGCACTGTAGCTATAATATGCTTTAGTAACCTTTAACCTTGTTCCAGACTCCGTTGAAATGAGCTGTCATATTTGAGAAATGTCAGCTCTTGGTCATTTGGTCCTGTCAATGTTTATACTATAGAGAGATTTAGGAAATATGCCATCTGTTGGTACCTATAATTCAAAATGGAATATTATGGAATAGTATGGAATATTATGGAATATAATTCAAAATGGAATGTTGGTACCTATAATTCATGGAATGTTGTCATTGTCATCAAATTGGTACATTTACTTTGCAGCTATATGAGGTTTCTAATTATCCAGAATAAATGTTTTCTGGATAAATATTTTTTCAACCAAATAGACCTATGTTGCCAATATGAATATCAAATTTGTATCCTGCCACATTTCCAAACATTTTAGGTTTTAGCTAATAAAGATTAAATTCAGTACACTGTAATGTTATACAAATCTCCATTTTTCATATGTTTAGAAATATTATATCATCTTGCTGTTATTTTTTTGGGAACATTCATTATTTAGTTCCAGATGATGAACATCTGTCTTGATCATGTGATGATCACTCAGATGCACAACTCTTAATAAAGAACTCTGATAACTGATATAACTAACAAACTGTGCACCTGTGTTCATCACATCGCCAAGAAACATTTCTTAGCTGGAACTTGACAAATAAAATGCCTATTGAATAACAGAATGAAAACTATGAAACATTAATAACATAGTAAATTGTAAAGTTGGATAATGTTTCATGATATGATAAATAAACTTGATGAAGTGCAAAATACTTCTTCAAATTGTATAAAAAGCTCATTGTATATATAGGGAGGAAGTTTGCTCTCTATTATTAATTGTTATTAGACAGACTTGAATGCTTCTTTTTGGAATTTAGCAGCAGACGATAGATTTTGGACTTCTGATGTTTAGCTCCTGATAACCCAACCACACGCCATGTGTCTTGTACCTAGCAACATCGCAAATCTTGGCACCATGCTAACACAGGGCATCCACGAACATTACTGCTTGATTGTGTACTCCATTGCTCATCTTCAAGGCATCTAAGAAAACAAGACAAACTTAAAATGCTAAAGATGGTTGGTTTCAGAAGGGTAACCAGTATAAGGGCTCCGCCACACATCCGTGAAAACCACGTCCGTGTAAAACGGGCCGTTTTTCGGGTCCGTTTTCCGTTTTTTAAGTCCGTTTTTATGGTATGTGTGGCCTGCGTGTGTATCCCGTATGCTAGCCGTATGTGCGTGTGGAATGTCCGTGTGTGCGTGAGTGAAATAACTGACATGTGTATGTGTTGTCCGTGTGAAATGTACGTGTGTGATGCAAAATGTCGTTACTACATGTCGGAAGACAGAGTAGCGGGATGAGAATGAACTCGGGTGAACTTCACCCGACTTCATAGTCATGCTGCGGCTCTGTCTGTGTGCCGTGTACTGATTAGTGGTCACCTGTGAAGGATTCACCGGTGACCGCTAATCCCCCGAGTGACTGAAGTGTCCCCCCCCTCTCTCATACTCACCGTTCCCCGATCACCGGCGCTGCACGGCGTTCACACTGCTTCGGCGGCTTTTTCTATTTTGAAAAAGCCGGCCGCTCATTAATCAATCTCGTATTCCCTGCTTTACCCACCCACCGGCGCCTGTGATTGGTTGCAGTCACACACATCCACCACGCTGAGTGACAGCTGTCTCACTGCACCCAATCACAGCAGCCGGTGGGCGTGTCTATACTGTGTAGTGAAAAAAATAAATAAATAATTAAAAAAAACGGCGTGCGGTCCCCCCCCATTTTAATACCAGCCAGATAAAGCCATACGGCTGAAGGCTGGTATTCTCAGGATGGGGAGCTCCACGTTATGGGGAGCCCCCCACCCTAACAATATCAGTCAGCAGCCGCCCAGAATTGCCGCATACATTATATGCGACAGTTCTGGGGCTGTACCTGGCTCTTCCGATTTACCCTGGTGCGTTGGCAAATCGGGGTAATAAGGAGTTATTGGCAGCCCATAGCTGCCAATAAGTCCTAGATTAATCATGTCAGGCATCTATGAGACACCTTCCATGATTAATCTGTAAGTGACAGTAAAAAAACACACACACCCGAAAAAAATCCTTTATTAGAAATAAAAAACACAAACAAATTCACTCATTACCAATTTATTAACCCCGACAAACCCTCCATGTCCGGCGTAATCCACGGACCTCCAGCGTCGCTTCCAGCTCTGCTGCATGGAGCTGACAGGAGCAGCAGAAGACACCGCCGCTCCGGTCACCTCCACGCAGCTAAGGAGATGAGTAGCGCGATCAGCTGCTGTCAGTCAGGTAACTCGCGGCCACCGCTGGATCCAGCGGTGGCCGCGAGTAACCTCAGTGACAGCAGCTGATCGCGCTACTCATCGCATATAATGTATGCGGCAATTCTGGGCGGCTGCTGACTGATATTGTTAGGGTGGGGGGCTCCCCATAACGTGGAGCTCCCCATCCTGAGAATACCAGCCTTCAGCCGTATGGCTTTATCTGGCTGGTATTAAAATGGGGGGGGGCCGCACGCCGTTTTTTTTAATTACTTATTTATTTTTTTCACTGCACAGTATAGACACGCCCACCGGCTGCTGTGATTGGGTGCAGTGAGACAGCTGTCACTCAGCGTGGTGGGTGTGTGTGACTGCAACCAATCACAGGCGCCGGTGGGCGGGTAAAGCAGGGAATACGAGATTGATTATTTAGCGGCCGGCTTTTTCAAAATAGTAAAAGCCGCCGAAGTTTTTATAACAGCAGTGCAGCGCCGCGCCGGTGATCGGGGAGCGGTAAGTATGAGAGAGGGGGGGGGGCTGACCGACAGACAGCTAGAGGGACAGATAAGACAGAGAGACCGACCGACAGACATAGAGACTGACCGACGGGCTGAGGGAGAGAATGAAACAGAAAAAGAAAAAAGACCGACATCACATGAAAAAAGCACAAAACGTACAGGGAGCAAACAGAGATGAGTCTGTGTCACTCGGACGTGCGCACAGACCCATTGACTTTCATTGGGTCCGTGCTGCGTGTTGCGTGCAGAAAACGGACATGCTGGCGTGAGACACGGCCCACAAAACGCATCACGGAGACGGACTAACGGACATAACCAAAAACGCAATTGTAACCGCTGAGATATAGTAACATTGGTGTCCGTTTGGCCGTGTCTCCAGTATACACGGAAACGGACCAAACACGCACGTGTTTCACGGATGTGTGTTTCAAGCCTAAGATGTAGTAAATATTTAGATATACTTCTGAAATACTGCTGTCACAGATAAGATGCCTCTATTGAGGCTTCTGAATAGCAGTTAGCTAGCCACCACTTTAGTTTGATAGAGGACAATCTATTTTCTTTTTTTGTTTTCACAAAAGATATTAAACTTCCAAGACACAATGGGGCTTCTTTTCCAGACTAAATACCATGGCAAAAGTGTGAATGTCTTGAACAACATTCATTTTGAGTTTTAAGTTAATTTCAACATTGCTCAACAAAGGGGTTAATACAAAAAAAAAAGAGGAAAGGCAGCACTGCCTGAGAAAGGCATGCAACAAATAAATAGTGCAAATTCACAACATGATTCCTACTGTACTATAATACAAAATGAGATTTTTAGCAAACAATTGATCATTTTTTTGAGCCATGCCGGCCACGTCACGGCAAATCTCAATAGGGGGTCCTACTCTATATTTCATATTTTCATTGTTCCAGGCGGCCTCCTAATTACATTAACAGCAGAACCATATTGAAGCAACACATAAACCTGTAACATTTCAAAACTGCTTCCATGTTGCAAAGAGAGGCGACGTGACGTGGCAGGGGTGGCTCAAAAAATTGATCAATTGTTTGCTAAAAATCTCATTTTCTATTATAGTACAATTGGAATTATGTAAATTTACACTTTTTATTTGTTGCATGCCATTTCAGACAGTGCTGGCTTTCCTCTTTTTTCTGTTATCAATTGGTCTGGTGGTTGAGCTTGACCATGCCATGCACGCCTTTTGTGGTTTGAAAATTCCTTCTGTTTCTATCAAAATTAATTTTGGTGGCTGTTCACAATCAGCCACCTAACCCTTTTCCACAGGCATTAGGCGCCATTTACTTTGGACTGCTCTGCCTTCATTCAAGGGTGCTGGTCTGGCACTGTGAGGGCCATTTCTGACATTTTTGACATTTTCCTGGTGTGTGTGCGGCATCTGATGCATATGCAGGGGCCTGGGCTGCATTTATTCACAGTCACCTCTCATTGCAACATGGTAGCGGTTCTGAAATATCACAGGTATATGTGCTGCTTCAATATAGTACTGCTTTTAAGGTAAACAGGAGGCTGCATGGCACAATGAAAATATAAAATATAGAGTATTACCCCATATTGAGATTTGCCATGACGTGGCAGGGGTGGCTCAAAAAATAAATTGATCAATTGTTTGCTAAAAGTCTAATTTTGTAGTATAGTACAGTAGGAATTATGTTGTGAATTTACACTTTTTATTTGTTTCATGCGATTTCAGGCAGTGCTGGCTTTCCTCTATTTTCTGTTAATAATTGGTCTGGTGGTTGACCTCCACCATGCCGCGCATGCCTTTTGTGGTTTGAAAATTCCTTCTGTTTCTATCAAAATTAATTTTGGTGGCTGTTCACACTCAGCCATCTCACCCTTTTCCACAAGCATTATTAATTAGGCACCATTTACTTTGGACTGCTCCGCCTTCATTCAAGGGTGCTGGTCTGGCACTGTGAGGGCCAGTTCTGACATTTTCCTGGTGTGTGCGGCATCTGCTGCACATGCTGGGCCTAGGCTGCCTTTATTTGCAGTCGCCTCTCTTTGCAACATGGTAACGGTTCTGAAATATCACACGAATTTGTGTTGCTACAATATAGTACTGCTTTTAATGTAATTAGGAAGCCCCAAGGCACAATGAAAATATAAAATATAGAGTATTACCTCCTGTTGAGATTTGCCATGATGTGGCAAGGGTGGCTCAAATTATTGATCATCTGTTTGCTAAAATCTAATTTTGTATTATAGTACAGTAAGAATTATGTTGTAAATTTACACTTTTTATTTGTTGCATGCCATTTCAGGCAGTGCTGGCTTTCCTCTTTTTTTCGGTCAACAAAGTGGAGGTTTAGATAAAAAAAAGGTATCGCTTGTTGGAAAAGGGGTATAAATTTAAGTGAAAAATTACTGTGTTCAAATACTGAGCAAAAGCTTTTCTTGTAAATATTGGAAAATATTAAAACATTCAATCATGTTAACTTAAACAAAAGTGGCTAAAAACTAGACAGGATTAATAAATCTGCCCCACTATGTACATATTCTCTTATTTAATTACTCAACACTTGCTCAAATTTCCAATTACTATAGTGAATATACAGAGAATAATTGATATAACAAAGCAAATATATGATAACGCTGTAACAAAAAAAATCCTAATAATGTCAAATGATTTAAAGGGGTTGTTCCATCTAAAATGATAAGTCTGTAGTCATTTTATGTGTCACTCTTTGTAACTGCAAACTTCTGAATCCTCCTAGTGCACACATTACACTGTGAGGATAATGTGACTGCAATTGTGTGATATGCTTGTTGCCAGTCAGACCCTAATTTGTAGCTGTAGCCTCACTCTATACAAGTGTATGGATTGAACATGTCTGACTAGTAGGTACAACCATTTAGTGGACATGGCTTTGAGGAATAAATTTGTATTGATTGAGGCCACTCCAACTAATCGAGTTCTGGCTGGGAACATGTATATCATGCAATTGCGATCACATGTCCGCTCTTCCCAGCTTAGAAACCGTTGACTTCTTGCAGCGCATAGTGTGTGGGCTGTGAGTTTTCTGAAGTCTCCAGTCAACTTGAGTGACTACAGACTTATCCTTTTAGACTGGACAACCCTTTTAACTATTGATTTAACTGTATATGGCATTTTCCAAATGTTGATTGGAAATTCTCCAAGAGGTGTCCATTTAAGTTGACTTGAGGTCTCAAGTTCATTTTATACTCATTACTGTATATTTTTCTAATAAATTAATTTTGTAATAAGTTCCTTTGGATTTTATCTTTTTATCTTTTATATTTCAAATTAATTTAAAAGCTAAGTTGATAAAGTAAATAAAAGTAAATAAAAATATGACATTTATGACAGGTTATGTGAAAGATTCTTTTTAGTGATGAGCAAGCATCAAAATGCTTTACTGATTGATACTAGAATCAAGCAGGTTGGATACTAAGAGGGGCTTAACTCAAGCAACAATTATATTGGAAGTCAATGGGAAACTTGAGCATCTTTCTAAAAGAAACTAACAGGAATGCTGTGGGGGCTCGTGATCACTGAAATTGATTGAAAGAAACACTCAAATGGTATGGGAGCAGCATGGGAAAGATGTCTGGATGCATCTATGACTCCCAAGTTGCTGCTGGGAAATAAGTAAATTAATTTAGAAAAGGACGTAGGGTCCCTCCGAGTTTTCATAACTAGTCAAGGTACAAAAGTGAGCTAAGGAAAGAATGATATTAACAGGCTGGAAAGGTCCATGGCTATTTGCCTTTTCAAAGCCTAAAAATACCAGAGCACAGCCACCCCATCACATTAAATGCATCAATTCTAGCACTTAGTATGCCTCTTCCCAATTGCCCTGGTGCATTGGAATATTTTGGGGAGTTGATGTAAGCTGTATTAGGTTAGTTGGCATGAAGCCCTGAAGTTAGTAATGGAGAGGTGTGTATCAGACACCCCCTGTAGAATATGAGCTGATTGCTGGGTGTTCTGAAGTAACAGTGATGTCAGCGCACAGGAGAAAAACAGTTTATTTGACCAAAGACTACAGCACACTATCCCTTGTTCACCAATTTATTATAAAAATGTTAAAACAAAGTTGCGTCATAGTCCCCGGTCCCCCAATGCAGCTCCAGTTACTGTAAATAGCAGTAATGTACAGCTATTCACAAGTGCCGGGTAGTGATTACAACTCTCATCAGAGCTTCTGACTCAATGCTGCGCTCAACAAGACCTGGCGATGCTGATCAGAGTTATTATCTCTAATCGGCACCTGTGAATAGCCGGACTTTTCTCTGGGGCAGCTGCTGGCTGATATTTTTAATCCAGAGGGGTAGTCCCGGCACACAGTGTATGAAAAAATGGTAAGTCCAGGTATAATATGCTTGAACAGAATTTCTTTATTTTTCACCAAATATTGTACTGCCCGCCCAACGTTGCGGCTCACGCAGGAGCCTTCACCAGGGGTCAAGAGCACCGAGAAAATGATTATGGTAAAAAATCATGTAGGTACAACAGGACTTAGTAAAGTCAGCTAAAGGGTTAATCCGGCAAGAGGAAATTGTTGCTACAAGTGGCTGATATTTTTAGGCTGGAACGGGGCCAATATTCATGGACCTTCCAAGCCTGATAATATTAGCCCTTAGCTGTCTGCTTCACCTTGGCTGGCTATCAAAAATAGGGCAGACCTGATGTTATTTTTTTAAAAAAAAATTTTTTTAGCATAAACAAGGCTAAAAACACCCTTTAATGCACCATGAAAGGCACTAAAAGGTGCAATTGTACAAACCCTTAACTATCACTCCTAGATCAACCCTCTCTGAACTAATTCCAGGAGAGAATGTGCCAAGTTTCAAAGCTCCAGATGTCAAATAAAACCTGATGATGTGATACGGTTAGCAAGTCAAAGTAATGGCAGAAGCCAACATGGCTATGGCAGGCAATGCCCTCATGTTTATAGGCTGTTAAACAGTAACAAGTACCCAGATACTCAATTTAGAACAGTGCCGAGCATGTTCGCTCAAAAGTAGTTCCATTGAATAAGATGTGTTCGCTAGAACCCATAAATTAATTCTTTCAGTTTCAATGAAACAAATATAACAGTGCTTACTTTCAAGCCCAAAATATTGCTATGAATCTAAAAAAAAATTGCATTTTGCTTGCAGAGAAAGTGTCTTAAATGACTTGCAGCACTGAATTGCTGGGAAATATAATTCTCTTCTTAACCAATAATTTTTAAACATTACAGTTTGCTATATGAATCGCTCATAGCTGTCACTTTCTTAAGATTAACTGAAGTTCTGATTGTTACCTGCTTGAATAATGGACTTTTTGCAGCTGGGTTTCCATTACCGCAAATTCTTTAATTTGTGAGGTACTGTCGTTATACTTCACTGCTATATTCACTTTAATTTGTGAGGTACTCTCGTTACCTGGATGAATATTTTCACTCTGGATTCTCTTTATCTCCTTTACCGCAAAATATAAACCCCCTGTCTAATGGACTTCTCTGTGTTGGAAAAAAACTTCATTTTGTGAGTCTTCTATCTTTTTTTATTTTGTTTTGTGCTAAATCATTTATTCATTTATATAGCACTACACTCAGCAGTACTGTATAGGGATTGTTCTTAATCACATCTGTCAGTGTCCACATTGGGGCTCATTCACAACCAAAATCCCAGTGTAAGCTATCAGTATGTTTTTTGTAGTATATGCAGATGGACACAAATATCTCTATGTATCATCAAATGTATTAAAATAAAAAATGTTTACGAGTCAAATAAAAAACACAAATCTAATCAGCGAGTTGAACATCATTAACCCATATGGAGGTATCAGGACTTACAGAGGGAATGTGGTGCCTTTACAATAATGTAACAACTTAGCAAAGAAAAATATAAAGTGTGCAGTCTAGATATGCAGTGTTGGAAAAGGATGACAGACACAGTGTGCCAATAAATGTATCATAATAACAAATCTTCTAAAAAGCACAGGAATTAAATAAAGTCGTTGGAATTCACCTTGTTACACACGCACTCATTTAGTACTTATAAAAGAAGCTGCACCATGACACCTTCTAATGCACAGAAAACTAGTTCCAATTTGTCTTTTAATGTTCAGTTGTACCAGTAAAGATTAATAATACAATTTTCATCTGTATCTGATATATACACATTGCTAAACTCAGCTTGGAAAGTAAGATGTTTCCTAAGATCATTTAAAGGCTCTTTTTAAGGTTTCATCTGCACAGAACTGTAGCACTTCATCCTTAGAAAACCATAACCTGTTGGAAACTTAGACTGCAGCTTGTAAAAATGTGTGTTGCTAGATATTTAGACTCTTTCTCTGCAATCAGAAAACTTTTTTTTTATTTCAAAGCAATACAGGGCTTGAAAGACAGCTTTGTTGCATTTGTATAATTCCAGCTGAAATAATTAATGTCACAATTTAATTTACTAACCAACAGAAAAAAATGTAAAACTAACTTTTGTAGTACATATGCAACATTAAAATTAAATAGCTAAAATCAGATGTTACAGATCAAATTACATTTTTATGAAAGTATGCATAAGCATATAATGAAATTGAGTGCACCAGTCTGCTATAAATATAAGGCATTTAGAGTATAAATAATTAAATTACTGTATAACCAACACTGAAAAATACTGAGGTTACTTTTTTGCTTTGATTCATATGCAAGTGCATCTCAATAAATTAGAATATTATCAAAAAGTTAATTTATTTCAGTAATGTAATACAAACCGGGAAACACATATATTATATAGAGTTGTTACAAACAGAGTAATCTATTTCAAGTGTTTATTTCTGTTAATGTTGCTGATTAATTATTTTGATTTCCTGTCATGTAAAACCAGGCAGCTGGGGCTTGGGATTCTTAGTGTGGTAAGGCCAAAGCGTTCTGGGCCCCCCACGTTAAAAACTGCAGCCCGACCCTGGAAATGGCGCATTGTTTCTTAGCGCTATTTTCAGGTGCTTTACCCGGCTCATCCAGAGGCCCTCATGGTGGTGGGTAATAAAGGGATTAATTCCAGCTTTGTATTCTCAGCTGGTACTAAGCCCGAAATTCATGGTGTCACGTCAATTTAGACATGGCCACCATGAATTTCTAGTAAACATTAAAAAAAACCTCAACACATAGAAAAATGTTTTAGTTAGAAATAAAACAAAAAAAAATTAGATACTCCATCTTTATTATAAAAAATCCTTAGTCTGATGTAGTCCACAGGTAGAACAATGTCAGCTCTGCTTCATTACTCTGTACAGACAAGCATCTATACAAACCAAGAAGCATAGAGAGCAATGTCAGCTCTGCTTCATCACTCTGTACAGACAAGTGTCTCTATAGAACAAAAAAAGGCTGACACTGAAGGTATGATTCCACTTGCATATGACTCCTGTGAGTCTTGCGTCGGTATCACCCAGCACAGCCTGACACTCTCCTGACAGAAACGTCTCGCCTGTATGAGTCGCACAGTGACAGTCGAAGTTCAATCGAGTCCATGAGCCATGGGTTCGGGTGAACCCTGACATCAATGCAAACACAGCTGAAAACAGCCAAAGACTGCCGAGTGACGAGCAGTGCAGTGAATATCCCCGGAAGTTAATGATCAGATCGGGAAGCAGAAGTGGCCAGGAGACAGAGTCTGCAGGACACGTTGCGGGACCAGTAAGTATAATCATAATGTTTTCTAATAATGTGCTTGTTTTTACAGCTCCTGGACCCAAATGGGACCCGAACTGTAACAAGAACTTCTCAGAAAAGCTCATGTTTCAGATTGTGTGCACGAACACTATGTGTTCGGTACGGACCCCGAACCTTACAGTTCGGGTTTGTTCATTACTGCTAGAAACCCATAACTCAGGTCTGTCTGACTGAAAGGCCATTGAATTGTCTCTCAAATCTCCCGAGGAACCAGATAACTATCACTACAAACCAAGATAGGATAAACATGCAGAGATTGACAAGGAACCATGGTGTGAAAACATAAAACATTTGCACAAATGCACAAAAGAGAAATAATAAAATGCAAATGAAGGAAAACTCCTAAGAACCTAACAGATAATAAAGAAGGATTTAGGAAAGACAAAAGAGAAAACACAGAGAAAACAACACTGATCTCTGCCTAAAACGCTTAGCTGCCTGGCTGGAACTCCTTAAGGCCACGTCACACTAAGCAACATCGCTAGCAACATCGCTGCTGAGGCACAACTTTTGTGACGTAGCAGCGATGTTGCTAGTGATGTCGCTGTGTGTGACATCCAGCAACAACCTGGCCCCTGCTGTGAGGTCGCTGGTTGTTGCTGAATGTCCTGGACCATTTTTTAGTTGTTGCTCTCCCGCTGTGAAGCACACATCGCTGTGTGTGACAGCGAGAGAGCAACAACTGAATGTGCAGGCAGCAGGAGCTGGCTTCTGCGGACGCTGGTAACCACGGTAAACATCGGGTAACCAAGAAGCCCTTACCTTGGTTACCCGATATTTACCTTCAATACCAGCGTCCGCTGCTCTCACGCTGTCAGTGCCGGCTCCCTGCTCTCTGCTCACGTAGCCGGAGTACACATCGGGTAATTAACCCGATGTGTACTGTGGCTAGGAGTGCAGGGAACAGGGAGCCGACACTAGCAGCATGAGAGCGGCGGATGCTGGTAACGAAGGTAAATATCGGGTAACCAAGGAAAGGGCTTCTTGGTTACCCGATGTTTACAGTGGTTACCAGCGTCCGCAGAAGCCGGCTCCCTGCTGCCTGCACACGTAGCAGAGTACACATCGGGTAATTAACCCGATGTGTACTGTGGCTAGGTGTGCAGGGAGCCAGCGCTAAGCGGTGTACGCTGGTAACCAAGGTAAATATCGGGTTGGTTACCCGATATTTACCTTAGTCACCAAGCGCAGCATGCTTCCCCGCGTTGCTGCTGGCTGGGGGCTGGTCACTGGTTGCTGGTGAGATCTGCCTGTGTGACAGCTCACCAGCAACCCGTGTAGCGATGCTCCAGCGATCCCTGCTAGGTCAAGTTGCTGGTGGGATCGCTGGAGCGTCGCTTAGTGTGACGATACCTTTAGTTTTTATCCACATGGAAATATACCCAGCAGAGAATCATAGTGTACGGAGAGTATTAATAATTTGACAGGACAGAGAAAAGGAGCAAGTGTAAGCACCTGATAACTAGAGATGAGTGAATCTTTCAAAGTTTGTCTCGCTGATATTTACCAAACCTCCCTCCTGGAAGAAAACTGCACTGAAACGACATCAAAACTGCTTTTGTGCATTTTTTTTACCAAGAGATACAGATTTTGTGCTGAAATTTTATCATATTCTTGCAAAAAAACCCCACAATTTTCTGCCAGGACATGCAGGTCTGTGAACTCAGTGAGAGTTTATTGAGGTCTCCTGAGATCAGTTTACCTACAGTCACAGGTGGAGGGCCATGACAACCTCCAGGTGTAAATATTACTAACCTGAGTGACATCATCGCTGATCGCTGCAGCTCAGTCTCTGCCTGAAGTTATAGTGTGTGGTCATTTTCTATAGCCGCTCACTGTGCCTTAAGTTGTAGCAGAGCTGGAATCGTTATTGGACCTCGTGTGGATTACGTCGGACTTGAGTCTTTTGGAGGTTAATAAAGTAGTGAAAGAGGGTGTTAGTTGTATTTTATTTCAAATAAAGGATTTTTTTGCTGTTTGTGTTTACTTTCACTTACAGATCAGTAATGGGGTCTCATAGACGCCTCCCATTACTAATCTAGAACTTAGTGGGAGCTGTAAGCCCTTATTAATTATCCCTTACTAATCTGATTGCCACTGCACCAGGGCAATCGGGATGAGCCGGGTAAAGTTCTGGGACTGTCACATCTAACAGATGTGACAATCCTGGGTGGCTGCAGTCTGCTATTTCCATGCTGGGGTGGGGCCCAATAAGCATAGGTCTCCCCAGCCTGAGAATAATAGCACCTAGGTGTCGGGCTTTATCTTGGCCGGGTATCAAAATTGAGGGGCCTACCTGTTTTTTAAATTATTTATTTAGATTTTTTTTTTTTTAAAAAAAAAGCCGCATGCAGTTGCTCTTATTTTGATACACAGCTAAGATAAGCACACAGCTGGGTGTTCCAGCTGGTAACCGTGGGCTTTATCTGTGCTGGCATCAATAGATGGGGGGACTTTATCCAATTTTATTTATTTATTTTTTACTATGATATAGATGCGCAGACAGGGTTTGTGATTCCAAGTAATCACAGACATTTTCTGGGGGCGAGGTCTGACTGCAGGGAATCAGAGATGCAGTGGGTGGGGAAAGCAGTGAATATGGACAAGGGATAATCAGCAGCCCTGGAAGTAAAGCCATGGTAGCACTTACAGCTGTGGAGAGGCTCGGAAAGTATGTCGTGCTATAACCCTTTTGCTTCCTATTTTTGCAGTGATTTCCCTGGCCAATCACAGCCATGCCAATACTTGAAATAGCTATGATGGGACCAGGAGTGTGTTTTTGGCAAATGGACACTTACCAAACATTGCCAACTTTCGAGCAAAGTGTTTGGTAAGCCAAGCCCAAAAAAACAGGCCAAGGCTTGTTCTGAATCTCAAATTGGCAAACGCAAACCAAATAGGTTTGCGTATCTATACTAATAACTACAAACCTAAATGATAGCAGCAAAAGTAAAATATCAAAACATTTGGACAAGGACTGACCAGGCTGGGGCTCAGCATGGAATAAAAATGACCATGCTGCACAAGGTCATCAGTTTCAAACCCAAGGCTTTACATTCCCTTTAACATGAACCTCTATATTCAATAGCTGCTTTGGGTTCAGATTCAGGTTTTACTAAGTTTTATGTTAATTCCATGTAGGATCTATGGATATACAGTAGATGCCCAATTATTATAGCTGGAAATATTATATAGGAGTCTCTATGGCTTGTCACTTTTCTTTACTTTAATGCATTAGTGACAGAGACAAATTTGCCCTTAAAGGGAAGCAGTCATCAGAAAATAACTTTTTTTATTTTAATTGCAGGGGTTGTTATATCACAGTCTTTATTGAAAAAAACAATAGTAATTGTGTAAATTTTCACAATGGCCACTGATGATTTTTTTTAGACTCAGACGTCCTCTTCTTTCAGAAATAGCATACAGGAATGCTCCATATTATCAGAAACAGGATTACAAATTCAGGAAGCCCTTTCATACAGAACTAATAAAGGATACATCAATCAAAATATATGCTTCAACTCCTGTCCCTGCTTCCTCCCAATGAAGTTTTTTTTAGTTTTGATGTGACATTGGGGTGGCCTATAAATTTGAAAAAATCTAAAAAGAAGATTTTAAAAACAGCTGCACTCAACTTTTCTGATAACAGATTTTAATTTTTTGTTAATCCTTCAGGTGCTTCAAAGGAATTCATGTAAAATGTAATGAAAAAAAAAGAAAAATAATATTTTTCACAAGATTAGCTGGAGAATATTGACCCCGCAAGGTGTTCCACATATTTTGCTGAATGTAACAATAGTCTATATGTGGTCAAAAACTTTATCCTTGCCAATAACAGAAAGAAAAAATTGGGAGAGGCTCTCTTCATGAAAAATACTGTTATTTTTCAATTAATTAACAACATTGCTGATGATAAATGTAGATACATCATACTAATATACTTAGTTAACAGCAAAGAATGTACTATCATTAATGTATACACCCCAAACAAAGGGGAGTCTTGAGATATCATAGAACTTACAGAAACTATTAAAAAAGGAGAGTACATCATATTTAGAGATACTAATCTGATTCCAGATGAGAATTTAGATTGCATAGAATAAAGAAGTCCAAGGAACATTGTGAAAAATTGGCTTATGCAGGCAAATCTTTAAAACGCATTTAGATGTCTAAATACTTCAAAAGAATTCACCTTACGCTCAGGCAGCCACAAGTAATCTATCCTTGAATATGAAGTGCTTACAGATGTATATGCACTGCAAAAAAATTCTTCTCTTAATATAGGAAATATCACATGGTCTGACTATCTCCCCTGACCTTTAAATTAGAATACCCTAGTAGGACACAGAACACATTCAGCTAAAGAGTCAATAATTATCTCCTCCAATTACCGAGAACAAAGGAAATAATAGAGAAATCTCTAACTACTTTGTAGAAAATTATAAAAGCGATGTATAGCCACCAATTCTATGGAATACCCACAATGGAGTTTTCAGTGGTCTTTTCATGCAAGTAGCCTCTAGATTCAAGAAAGAAAACAATAAAAAAATTGAAAAAATTACTAATAATAAACTTTCTTTAAGTATGGCCCACCAATCTAGCCCTCCCCTTTTACACAACAAAATTCTGACCCTTAGCCTAAAACTAAAATCCCACCTAGTCAGTGAATACAATAGGATCATGAGAAATATAAAAACAAACTATTATACCTCAAATATAAATTCGACTAAATTGATGTCGAAGAGATTAAGAGTGAAAAAATATGGCTTTAGTAATTAAAAAAGAAAATGGAGATGAACATATCCACCCTAAAGATATTTTGAATGTTTTTATGAAATTCTTTAGTAAGCTCTACAATCTCAAAAATGACTTCACATCCCACAATCGAATATTCACGATATTGAAATATTTTTGCAAAATATCAATATACCAAAATTAAAACCAGACTAAATTTTTTTCTTCAACAAACCCTTCTCAATCTCAGAAATAGGTGGAATTATAAAACACCTAAAAAAAAGTAAATAACTGGGTCCCAACGGCTTTACTAATGAATATTACTAACTATTTTCTAATGAAATTTCACTTACATTATCCAAAGTTTTTAATAATTTTTTTCAATCAGGCATAATAACAACAGAAATGACTGATGCACATATTATTGTGATCCAAAAACAAAAAGGAGATGTTTTATTAACAAAGAATTACGTCCCTATATCCCTTCTCATTCAGATATCAAAGTGTATGCAAAAGCCTTTGCAAATTAATTGAAATTGATAATCTGTGAGTACCAAGTGGGATTTATCAGTAGAGATGAGCGAACCGGTCGCGGTTCGGCTCGAGGTCGGTTCGCCGAACGGGGGTCCCGTTCGAGTTCGGTTCGTCGAACGTTCGATGAACCGAACTCGAACGTATAGGCTATAATGGGAGGCAATCACAAACACATAAAAATGCATGATAAATGTACACAAACAGTTAATAAACATTGCCATAACACTTACCGGTCCTCGCGATCCCTTCTGCACTCTGTCTCCTGCCGCTATTCCATCCGATGATCGCTGAATCCTCCCGGTGACCTGCACTGCCAGCGGAGAAGCAGGACCTATCGTGACGTCAAAATAGCCATGTGACCAGTCACGTGGCTATTATCTCATTGGCTACAGACTGGTCACATGACTATGACACGTCATGTAGGACCTGCGAGTGCATCTCTCCGGTACACGGTGCACATATGTGTATCGCCGTGTACCGGCGACATGCTCTAGCACACGGTCGACTCCCCGTTCCGTTAGGGACCGGCTGACACAGCCGGTCATTAACGGAGATCACCGTTGCCATAGCAACGCAGTTAGCGGTGACGTCACCGCTAACCGCGGCTCCGAGAGCACCGTTGCTATGGTAACGCGTCTGTCAGCGTTACCGCTAGCAGCCAGCACTGATCACTCACAGAGTGAAGGCTGCACGATTGTAGTGAGCATTGTAGTGAGGATGGAGGTTCCCCAGCCCCAAGTGATGCCCCTCACTACAATCGTCACTACTACTACACTAGAAAGAAAGCAGACAGAAGAGCAGGGTCGTGGAGGGCTGACAGGGGGTAATAAAGATGGAGTCTCTAATGTGTCTGTGTATTTATTTCTATTAAAGTATTTTTTCTCTGTGTGGTGTCTTTTTTTTAACCCTTTATTGGAGATTCTTAATGGCCGGGTCAAACGTGCCTGACATTAAGAATCTCTGGCTTAATACTGGCTGGTAAAACAAAGCCAGTATTAACTCATGATTACCCAACAAGCCACCCGGCTCCAGGGCTGTTGGAAGAGTTGGATACAGCGCCAGATGATGGCGCTTCTATGAGAGCGCCATTTACTGGGACGGCTGCGGACTGAAATCCGCAGCAGAGGCGCCCACAAACCTCGGGCTAACCTGTGCTGCGGATTCCAATCCCCAGCTGCCTAGTTGTACCCGGCTGGACACAAAAATGGGGCGAAGCCCACGTCATTTGTTTTTTAATTATTTCATGAAATAAGTGAAATAATTAAAAAAAAACGGGCTTCCCTATATTTTTGGTTCCCAGCCGGGTACAAATAGGCAACTGGGGGTTGGAGGCAGCCCGTGGCTGCCTGCTGTACCTGGCTAGCATACAAAAATATTGCGAAGCCCACGTCATTTTTTTGGTGGGCAAAAAACTTCTGCATACAGTCCTGGATGGAGTATGCTGAGCCTTGTAGTTCTGCAGCTGCTGTCTGCTCTTCTCCATACAGACAGACAGCAGCTGCAGAACTACAAGGCTCAGCATACTCCATCCAGGACTGTATGCAGAAGTTTTTTGCCCCCTGAAAAAATTATGTGGGCTTCGCCATATTTTTGTATGCTAGCCAGGTACAGCAGGCAGGTACGGCTGCCCCCAACCCCCAGTTGCCTATTTGTACCCGGCTGGGAACCAAAAATAAAGGGAAGCCCTTTTTATATTATTTCATGAATTTCATGAAATAATTAGAAAACAAATGACGTAGGCTTTGCCCCATTTTTGTGTCCAGCCAGGTGCAACTAGGCAGCTGGGGATTGGAATCCGCACCACCGGTTGGCCTGAGCTTTCTGGGCCCCACTGCTGCGAATTGCAGTCTGCAGCCGGCTCAGAAAATGGCACTTTCATAGAAGCGCCATCTTCTGGCGCTGTATCCAACTCTTCCAGCACCTGCCTGCTATACCTGGCTAGCATACAAAAATATGGCGAAGCTCACGTCCTTTTTTTGTAGTTTTTTGGCAAAAAAAATAAAAAATGCTTCCCTGGATTTTCCATTGCCAGTGAAGGTAACACCAAGCAGTGGGGGTTAGCAGCCAGTAGCTGCTTGGATTACCCTTAGCTAGCAATACAAAAAATGCAGCGGGAGCCCATATATATTTTTTTTAATTATTTATTTAAATAACTAAAAATAAAATGGGCTTCCCTGTATTTTGATTGCTGGACATCACAGTGCTGTAAAAATAAATCTTTAAAAAAATGACGTAGCGCTCCGCGGTATTTTTGATTCTCAGCGCAGATAAAGCAGACAGCTATGGGTTGCCACCCCCATCTGCCTGCCGTTACCTTGGTTGGCAATCAAAATACAGGGAAGCCCATTAATTTTTTCTATTTAAAAAATAGTTAAAAAAAAAAAATTACGTTGGGTCCCCCCATTTTTGATAGCCAGCTAGGGTAAAGCAGACGGCTGTAGCCTGAAAACCACAGCTGGCAGCTTTACCGTGGTTGGGGATCCAATGTGGAGGTCCCCTCAGGCTCTTTTTTATAATTATTTTATAAATATTAATAATTACACAATAAAAGTAGGGTCCCCCCCAAATTGGATCACCAGCCAAGGTAAAGCGGACAGCTGTGGTCTGGTATTCTCAGGGTGGGAAGGTCCATAGTTATTGGGCCTTCACAGCCTAAAAATAGCAGGCCGCAGGCACCCCAGACGTGGCGCATCCACTAGATGCGCCAATCCTGGCGCTTCACCCCAGCTCATCCCGTGCCCTGGTGCAGTGGCAAACGGGGTAATAAATTGGGTTGATACTAGCTGTAAAGTCACCTGAGATCAAGCCCAGCAGTTTGTGATGTCTTGGCGTCTATTAGATACCCAACATCATAAACTGTCAGTACTAACAAAAACAAAAAATCGACAAAAGAAATTTATTTGAAAAAACAGTCCCCAAAACATTTCCTCTTTCACCAATTTATTGTAAGAAAAAAAATAAAGGGGTCCCACGACGACTCTGGACCGTCTAGAATATGGGGGGGAGACACTCAGGGAACGTATCCCCCATTTTCTAGGAGTGCGGACCCTTCATGTGAGGAGTGTGGGTGCAATGAATCTGCACTCACTCTCCCCGGGTCCACAGCAGCAGAGTCCATGTCGTAATGGTTGCTACCAAAGCTGCAATGCCCTGCTCATGAGGTAAGGGCATGCCTAATCAGGAGAACTACTGTAGAGGAAGCTCTGCTCACTGGTATATAGGTGCTCAGAGGTAATAATAGATAAAATTAGTGAGTAACCTCGGCACTCTATATCTCCCAGACTAAGTCAGTAAGTCACAATGGATAGTAATGCAAAATCACTCTTTATTGGTCCGTATTAAGAAAAAAATTTTTTCATAAGCATATATGTTTTTGTCCAAAACAAGTTACAAATGACGTTTCGGCCTGAGCCTTCGTCAGATTGGACTTATCTGCATGTAATCATGAAAAATGACAATAATCAGTATCACATAAGAGTGAGAGAACAATAACATAAACTCGAACAATGTAGAGGTACAATTGGGATGCAGCAAAAAAATTGCAACACAGCAAGAAATGAAACACATGATACAAATGTCATAATACAGTACAAGGACAATATAGTAATGACAAATATGGGGTCAGAGTAGGCTTAGACAGCTCTGGTACGAAAGAGATGTCAATCATAAAGTAACATGTGCAGTAGGTGTAGAGCTACAGTATGCATGGCAGAGCTAATGGGTAGACTGACCATAGAAAAAGAACGGAGAAAAAGTGGAGAAAAAGTGGAGAAAAAGTGGAGCATAAGAGGAGAAAAAGTGGACAAAAAGTGGAGAAAAAAGTGGAGAAAAAAGTGGAGAAAAAGTGGAGAAAAAGTGGAGAAAAAGTGGAGAAAAAGTGGAGCATAAGAGGAGAAAAAGTGGAGAAAAAGTGGAGAAAAAAGTGGAGAAAAAAGTGGAGAAAAAGTGGAGAAAAAGTGGAGAAAAAGTGGAGCATAAGAGGAGAAAAAGTGGAGAAAAAGTGGAGAAAAAGTGGAGCATAAGAGGAGAAAAAGTGGAGAAAAAGTGGAGAAAAAAGTGGAGAAAAAAGTGGAGAAAAAGTGGAGAAAAAGTGGAGAAAAAGTGGAGAAAAAGTGGAGCATAAGAGGAGAAAAAGTGGAGAAAAAAGTGGAGAAAAAGTGGAGAAAAAGTGGAGCATAAGAGGAGAAAAAGTGGAGAAAAAGTGGAGAAAAAAGTGGAGAAAAAGTGGAGCATAAGAGGAGAAAAAGTGGAGAAAAAAGTGGAGAAAAAGTGGAGAAAAAGTGGAGAAAAAAGTGGAGAAAAAGTGGAGAAAAAGTGGAGAAAAAGTGGAGCATAAGAGGAGAAAAAGTGGAGAAAAAGTGGAGAAAAAAGTGGAGAAAAAAGTGGAGAAAAAGTGGAGAAAAAGTGGAGAAAAAGTGGAGCATAAGAGGAGAAAAAGTGGAGAAAAAAGTGGAGAAAAAGTGGAGAAAAAGTGGAGAAAAAGTGGAGCATAAGAGGAGAAAAAGTGGAGAAAAAGTGGAGAAAAAGTGGAGAAAAAGTGGAGAAAAAGTGGAGCATAAGAGGAGAAAAAGTGGAGATTAAGAGGAGAAAAAGTAGAGAAAAAGTGGAGCATAAGAGGAGAAAAAGTGGAGCATAAGAGGAGAAAAAGTGGAGAAAAAAGTGGAGAAAAAGTGGAGAAAAAGTGGAGAAAAAAGTGGAGAAAAAGTGGAGAAAAAGTGGAGAAAAAGTGGAGCATAAGAGGAGAAAAAGTGGAGAAAAAGTGGAGAAAAAAGTGGAGAAAAAAGTGGAGAAAAAGTGGAGAAAAAGTGGAGAAAAAGTGGAGCATAAGAGGAGAAAAAGTGGAGAAAAAAGTGGAGAAAAAGTGGAGAAAAAGTGGAGAAAAAGTGGAGCATAAGAGGAGAAAAAGTAGAGAAAAAGTGGAGCATAAGAGGAGAAAAAGTGGAGCATAAGAGGAGAAAAAGTGGAGAAAAAGTGGAGAAAAAAGTGGAGAAAAAGTGGAGCATAAGAGGAGAAAAAGTGGAGAAAAAGTGGAGAAAAAGTGGAGAAAAAGTGGAGCATAAGAGGAGAAAAAGTGGAGCATAAGAGGAGAAAAAGTGGAGAAAAAAGTGGAGAAAAACTGGAGAAAAAGTGGAGAAAAAAGTGGAGAAAAAGTGGAGAAAAAGTGGAGAAAAAGTGGAGCATAAGAGGAGAAAAAGTGGAGAAAAAGTGGAGAAAAAAGTGGAGAAAAAAGTGGAGAAAAAGTGGAGAAAAAGTGGAGAAAAAGTGGAGCATAAGAGGAGAAAAAGTGGAGAAAAAAGTGGAGAAAAAGTGGAGCATAAGAGGAGAAAAAGTGGAGCATAAGAGGAGAAAAAGTGGAGAAAAAAGTGGAGAAAAACTGGAGAAAAAGTGGAGAAAAAAGTGGAGAAAAAGTGGAGAAAAAGTGGAGAAAAAGTGGAGCATAAGAGGAGAAAAAGTGGAGAAAAAGTGGAGAAAAAAGTGGAGAAAAAAGTGGAGAAAAAGTGGAGAAAAAGTGGAGAAAAAGTGGAGCATAAGAGGAGAAAAAGTGGAGAAAAAAGTGGAGAAAAAGTGGAGAAAAAGTGGAGAAAAAGTGGAGCATAAGAGGAGAAAAAGTGGAGATTAAGAGGAGAAAAAGTGGAGAAAAAGTGGAGCATAAGAGGAGAAAAAGTGGAGCATAAGAGGAGAAAAAGTGGAGAAAAAGTGGAGAAAAAAGTGGAGAAAAAGTGGAGCATAAGAGGAGAAAAAGTGGAGAAAAAGTGGAGAAAAAGTGGAGCATAAGAGGAGAAAAAGTGGAGATTAAGAGGAGAAAAAGTAGAGAAAAAGTGGAGCATAAGAGGAGAAAAAGTGGAGCATAAGAAGAGAAAAAGTGGAGAAAAAAGTGGAGAAAAAGTGGAGAAAAAAGTGGAGAAAAAGTGGAGAAAAAGTGGAGCATAAGAGGAGAAAAAGTGGAGAAAAAGTGGAGAAAAAGTGGAGAAAAAGTGGAGAAAAAGTGGAGCATAAGAGGAGAAAAAGTGGAGATTAAGAGGAGAAAAAGTGGAGAAAAAGTGGAGCATAAGAGGAGAAAAAGTGGAGCATAAGAGGAGAAAAGTGGAGAAAAAGTGGAGAAAAAAGTGGAGAAAAAGTGGAGCATAAGAGGAGAAAAAGTGGAGAAAAAGTGGAGAAAAAGTGGAGCATAAGAGGAGAAAAAGTGGAGATTAAGAGGAGAAAAAGTAGAGAAAAAGTGGAGCATAAGAGGAGAAAAAGTGGAGCATAAGAGGAGAAAAAGTGGAGAAAAAAGTGGAGAAAAAGTGGAGAAAAAGTGGAGAAAAAGTGGAGAAAAAGTGGAGCATAAGAGGAGAAAAAGTGGAGAAAAAGTGGAGAAAAAAGTGGAGAAAAAAGTGGAGAAAAAGTGGAGAAAAAGTGGAGCATAAGAGGAGAAAAAGTGGAGAAAAGGTGGAGCATAAGAGGAGAAAAAGTGGAGAAAAAGTGGAGAAAAAGTGGAGAAAAAGTGGAGAAAAAGTGGAGATTAAGAGGAGAAAAAGTGGAGAAAAAGTGGAGCATAAGAGGAGAAAAAGTGGAGAAAAAGTGGAGCATAAGAGGAGAAAAAGTGGAGAAAAAGTGGAGCATAAGAGGAGAAAAAGTGGAGAAAAAAGTGGAGAAAAAGTGGAGAAAAAGTGGAGCATAAGAGGAGAAAAAGTGGAGAAAAAGTGGAGAAAAAGTGGAGAAAAAGTGGAGAATAAGAGGAGAAAAAGTGGAGAAAAAGTGGAGAAGAAGAGGAGAAAAAGTGGAGAATAAGTGGAGAAAAAAATGGAGAAAAAGTGGAGAAAAAGTGGAGAAAAAGTGGAGAAAAAAATGGAGAAAAAGTGGAACACCCTTTGGTACCTTTCATGTGGCACTAAGGGGTGCTTAGCTTTGTATTTAGCCAAAAAAATGAAAAAAAAATGACGTAGGGTTCCCCCTAGTTTTGTAGCCAGCTAGGGTAAAGCAGACGGCTGCAGCCTGCAGACCACAGCTGGCAACCTCACCTTGGCTGGTAATCCAAAACTGAGGGCACCCCACGCTGTTATTTTAAATTAAATAAATAATTAAAAAAAAAAACACGTAGAGGTCCCCCAAAATTGGATCACCAGCCAAGGTAAAGCAGACAGCTGGGGCCTGATATTCTCAGACTATGGAGGTCCATGGTTATTGGAATCTTCCCAGCCTAAAAATAGCAGGCCGCAGCCGCCCCAGAAGTGGCGCATCCATTAGATGCGCCAATCCTGGTGCTTCGCCCCAGCTCATCCCGCCCTGGTGCGGTGGCAAACGGGGTAATATATGGGGTTAATACCAGATGTGTAATGTCACCTGGCATCAAGCCCTGGGGTTGGTGAGGTCAGGCGTCTATCAGATACCCGACATCACCAACCCAGTCAGTAATAAAAAAAATAGACGACAAACACATTTTTATTTGAAAAAACACTCCCCAAAACATTCCCTCTTTAACCAATTTATTAGATTGAAAAACAAATCCAGGTCTGCTGTAATCCAAGGGGTTGCCATGACGATCCACACTGTCCCAGTCAATGAAGAGCAGGATGTTCCCCATTGGCTGGGAGAGCAGTGCAGTGACCTGAGCTAACATCAATGGGTCAGCCCAGGTCACTGCAGGGGATGACAAGTGCTGCTGTCAGCGAGGTACATTACCTGCGCTGATCTCCAGCACACTGACAGCCCCTGTCACTGAGGTCAATGACCGGCGCCTTCACAGCAAGTATCGCGAGAGGTCCGTGACGTCACCGCTAGTCAGTCTCGGGTCGGAAGCGAGAGGTGATTTGACAAGCGGCGGCCATGGAGGACAGTGACAGCACTGAGGTCGGGATGGCGGGACTTCATCACCGCAGGTAAGCCGAGCGGGGGGGGGGGATGTGTGTGTGTGTGTGTGTGTGTGTGTATGTATGTGTACATGCCGCAGGCAGGAGGGGGCGGAGTGAGCTTGAGCTGAGCGGGAAAGTGTGGGCTTCCTGCACGTAACTAAGATAAACATCGGGTTACTAACCAAAGCGCTTTGCTTGGATACCCGATGTTTATCTTGGTTACCAGCTTGTGGCAGGCTGCCAGCGATGGCTCCTGCACACTGTAGCTGTAAAAAGCCCTGCTTTTTGCTGCTAGAACCGTTCTCGAACATATCTAGAACTATCGAGCTTTTAGCAAAAAGCTCGAGTTCTAGTTCGATCTCGAACAGCCCAAAAATCACTCGAACCTAGAACTGGAGAACCACGAACCACGAACCGCGCTCAACTCTATTTATCAGTACTAGACAAGGTTTAAATGCTACCCGTAGACTTAAAATATAAACCTAGATAAAACCCCATTGGTACGGCTCTCGATACATGCAGAAAAAACATTTGACAGGATGGCCTGTTGTTTTCTGGGAAAAGTATTAGAAAAATTTGGATTTACTGGTTCAATCTTAAAGGGTGTATTAGTCCTATATAGTAACCCTTCCGCAAGAGGTATTTACAAGAGCCAGGCTTCAAATGTATTTTCAATCACCAAATGGAACCTGTTATGATCCGGAACCATGGAAGACCACCATAACTCATTGGTAAAAGGTGACAAGAGCATTGGCAACTAATCTGGCCGCCATCCCCTTACTAACCATCAACACTAGAAGTAGCCTAGGGGTGAACTAACATCCTGTGCACCCCGAACCCAGCCGGAGAACTAGCTATCCTAAAGGAAGGAAAGATGAATAAAGGCCACTTCACACATAACGAGATCGTAAACGAGATCATTACTACGTCACACTTTCTGTGACGCAAGAACGACTTCAATTGCGATCTCGTCACGTTTGACACGTACCAACGATTCACCCCCTGCTGCGAAATCGCTGATTGATGCCGAACAGCTTGGGCCTCGTTGGAGTCCTGCTGGGCTGCATGAATCTGTATGTTTGACACCCTATTAACGATTTCGTTGACGACCTAGATGAGATGCACGAAGGCGTGTTGTTGCGTCCCCGTTTCCGCGCCCCTCTCTGCACCGATTGGTTAGCTCCAGGTGCAGGTGCGGCTTCGATCCGAAAAACACACCAACAAAGCGACCGGGTACAATGGACGAAGGAATCAGGGTGGAGACGCAGGTTCTATCTCAAAGCAAAGCGCAAAAGAAGTGACAAAGGGTGACGCGATCCAAAATTTAACCGCTAGATACGCCCCCTGCATGCCCAATCAGAACGCAGTATTGGCCGCCAATGAAAGCGGAGGGGGGTATGGAAAAGGCGACGCAAATGCACGCCTACGTGACTCACTGCATTTTACAACGCCCCTGATGGGATTGGAATCGTTAACATAGTTGCTGTGTGACAGGGTCCCAGCGATTTGAAAGATCGTTATACGGGACGCATGCTCGTTCATAAACTCGTTATGTGTGACACCCAACATGCGATTTCAACAACGACTCATAAACGATCCAGAAAGTGTGACGTAGTAGCGATCTCGTTCACGATCTCGTTATGTGTGACTGGACCTTTACTCTCTGCCTCAGAAAGTAGACAAAGAATAGCAAGCCCCCCACATTCAAAGACTGCGATGATATAGGAAAACACAATACACAGATAGATGATAGGATGAGCAAAAGGTGAGGCCCCCACTGACTAAAATAGGAAAGGACAGGAAAGGGGCTGATGGTGGCCAGAGAAAAACCCTGCAAAATTCGAAATTCCTGATAGTACAAAAAGGCCCTCAGTTCGCACGATCTGCACTCCATCCTATACCAGGCGCTCTTGTCATACCAATGAACAGAAAACAAGAATCATTACAAATTCAAAAAGCCACAAACACATGGACTTATAGGAGCTATACTCCAAAAAAACTGCAGGGAGTTTCCCAGCTAAGAAACTGAGAGGGAAAATCCCTGCATGGAAATAAACTGATAACAACCACAGCAAATGAAAAACTCAGATAGGAGTAAAAAAAACAAACCACAAATAAAGAGCAAAGCACTTATCTGGGGTAGATGTGGTGTGGAGCAGAATGAAGCAGGCTGGTGAACAAAAAACAACTGAGATCCGGCATAGCCCTATCAGACCAGGATTTAAATAAGCAGAGAGTTAGCAATGGAAACGCCCATTGCTCAACACACCTGGTCTATGTCCAAACCACTCCTGGCCACAAGAGGGAGCCTCCCAGCAGCCAAAGCTTAACTGACATTCACAACAGTACCCCCCCTTGAAGAGAGGTCACCAAACCCTCACCAACGCCACCGGGTCGCTCGGGATGAGCATGATGGAAGGTGCGAACCAACCTGTCCGCATGAATGTCAGAAGCCACAACCCAAGAGTTATCCTCCTGCCCATAACCCTTCCATTTCACAAGGTACTGAAGCTGACGCCTACTGCGACGGGAATCCAGAATTTTTTCAACCTCATATGCCAGATCTCCTTGTACCAAAACAGGGTCAGGAGGCGCTGCTGCAGGAACTGTTGGCTCCACATGTTTCTTCAACAAGGACTTATGGAAGACATTGTGAATCTTAAATGACACAGGCAGAGTCAAACGGAGAGATACAGGGTTGATAATCTCCAAAATCTTATAAGGTCCAATAAATCTGGGTTTAAATTTAGGAGATAGAACTCTCATAGGAATATTTTTAGAGGACAACCACACCATATCCCCCACTTTCAACCGGGGACCAACAGTCCGACGCCGATTGGCAAACTTTTGGCCAGTTTCTTGGGACTGAAACAATCTACCCACTACCTGCCCCCAAATCTGCTGCATTCTGTTTACCACCGAATCCACCCCTGGACAGTCAGACGCCTCAAGCTGCCCCGAGAGGAAACTGGGGTGATACCCAAAATTGCAGAAAAAGGGACACCAATGTGGTAGAGCTAGCTCTATTGTTAAGGGCAAATTCAGCCAAAGGCAAAAACTAAACCCAGTCATCCTGATCCACAGAAACAAAACACCGTAAATAGGTCTCCAGGGTCTGGTTAGCCTTTTCACTCTGACCGTTGGTCTGAGGATGAAACACTGAGGAGAAAAACAGCTGAACACCCAATTTGGAGCAAAAAATCCTCCAAAACCTGGATACAAACTGCATCCCTCTGTCAGAAACAATGTTTTCGGGAATACTATGCAAATGAACATCATGTTGGAAAAACAAAGGCACCAACTCTGATGAAGACGGCAACTTAGATAGGGGAACCAAGTGGACCATCTTGGAGAATCTATCACAGATCACCCAAATCACAGTCATTTTCTGAGAGACGGGAAGCTCTGAAATAAAATCCATAGAGATGTGCGTCCAAGGTTTCTTAGATACCGGCAAAGGCAATAATAGCCCACTAGAACGTGAACAACAGTGCTTGGACCTAGAACAAACTCCACATGACTGCACAAAACGACTGACATCCAGGGACAGGGAAGGGGCTGATGGTGGCCAAACAAAAACCCTGCAATATTCCAAATTCCTGATAGTACAAAATGGCCCTCAGATTGCACGATCTGCACTCCATCCTATACCAGGCGCTCTTGTCATACCAATGAACAGAAAACAAGAATCATTACAAATTCAAAAAGCCACAAACACATGGACTTATAGGAGCTATACTCCAAACAAAACTGCAGGGAGTTTCCCAGCTAAGAAACTGAGAGGGAAAATCCCTGCATGCAAATAAACTGAAAACAACCACAGCAAATGACAAACTCAGATAAGAGTAAAAAAATCAAACAACAAATAAAGAGCAAAGCACTTATATGGGGTAGATGTGGTGTGGAGAAGAATGAAGCAGGCTGGTGAACAAAGAACAACTGAGATCCGGCATAGCCTGCTATCAGACTAGGATTTAAATAAGCAGAAAGTTAGCAATGGAAACGCCCATTGCGCAACACACCTGGTCTATGTCCAAACCATTCCTGGCCACAAGAGGGAGCCTCCCAGCAGCCAAAGCATAACTGACATTCACAACAGGAACCAGACAAAGATGCCTATTGCCTCCTATTCTTTTTGCATTAATTATTGAACCCTTTGTGGAAAGAAATGAGACAATTCTAACAAAGGGCATTCTATCTGAAATTAGGAATTATAAAATTAGGTTATTCACGGATCTCGTCATATTGTCATTAACCAATCCTTTATTGTCATTAAGAGAAATTTGCATAGAAGTACAGGATTTCAAAAAAGGATTTCAACTTTAATAAATCTCAAATTTTAAATGTAAGTTTAGATAAAGATCTGAGATGTAACATTCAGTAAGATTTTGACTACAAATGGGAAAAACACTCAATACCATATTTGGGGATTCAGAATACCATGAAGCTAAACATACCAATAGAAGTGAATCTAGAAAACTCTCCAAAAGATATCCAAGAAGACAGCAAATATTTCCAAACATGAATTGTCATGGTTAGGAACAATAGTAATTTACAAGATGTTCCTTCAACCCAAACTGCTATATACTGTATATTTAGGATTCTGCCCCTCCCTTTAAGCAATGAATGGTTATTGATATTTCAGATTCAGCTCTCAAAATTTATCTGGAAAAATGAAAGTCCAAGAGTGGCAAAAAAACTTCTCAAAGAAGGAAAATATTTGCTGGTTTGAGTGTTCCAAATATTTCAGAATATTTTGATTAAGCCAAGTTAGTAGTGGACCTCTCCCGATATGAGCTCAAGTTGGATTTTTGTGTAGATTACCTCTATAAATAATTCTCTTTTGAAAAATAGACAACTACGTGATGTTTCTAAAACTTCACTCTGTGACTGCTACTAAACAGGCATCATGGAAAGCACTAAAAAAAGTTTTGAAATCAGCTGCCTTTAGCTATGAAATTTTAGAAATAATCCTACCTCACTTAAAATTAAAAGAATGGAAACTAAAAGGAATCAAATAGATCTCATTTTTTGGGGTGAACAACAACAAAGAATTAAGCCCCTTTTACCTCCTAATAGAAAAAAATTAGACTGGATAGTATGGAGTTTGTTCCTTACCTAGATATAAGTACATAGGTGTCTAACTTAAAAAAGAAACTTTCAAAAATCTCCAATACAAAAAACGATATTATTTCTTCTGAAGAATCCTCAAACTTAGCTATTTGGAAGACTAGGAATATATAGAACTTTCTCAAGTTGACCATTAAATCCAGTAACATTAATAATTGGGAGAAAGATCTCAGGATACATTTACAACCAAAAAAATGGGAAAAAAAATTAAAAATCAGCTTCAAATATAATATGTGTGTTTCACTTTATGGGACACACTACAAACTACATACTCATTGGTACTACACATTTAAGATAGAACATTTAAAATTACACATTTAGGATTATTTCTTAGTCTTTCCTCTAATTGAGAGAATGTGGAAATAGCTTTAATCTTAAACATATATTTTGGCCGTGCAACATGATCAACATTCTCTGGAAACAGGTTGAAATACAAATTGGACACATTATTGGATTTTGACATATCACTCACTACACAAATGGCAATACTATTAATAGATATCCATAAGCTTTAAAAAGAACATCTACTCAATATTTCACAAATTGTAATTATCACAACACATTTAATGACAACATTTTGGATGGAAAAGGAAATCCTAGCAGTATTAATCATTACTGAGAGAGTAATGGCACATAACAGCTACAAATATACACACTGGAGATCAAAATTAGGGAACAATCACTTGCTTTTTTCAGAAATAATGTAATCTATATTGATCAACATTGCTCTCATTTTGTTGGAGAGTCCACAGTCTCCGGTCTCCTGTAGATAACTTTGAAAATCAAGTTTTTACAAAATAAAAATAAATCCTTGATCAAGGTGAATTTATCGAAGGTGTGCATTGGGGCAAAGGTAAGTCCCCTCTGCCAAAGTGATGTTTCAATAGCGGTTAATGGGAGGTCTGAAAGTTTGATAATTTGTAAAGACATCAATCAAAGCAAGTGGATGGCGATCAGCAATAGAGAGAAGGGATAAATGCTGCAATGAGGACACCCATTGGACTAGACCATCTGGATAAACATAGAAGAGAAGTCACTGAGCTCATAGACCTGAATCTCCTAGCAGAAAACCATATTTTTTTGCCAAGACATGCAGATTTGGTGCTCAAAATTTTACAACATATTTCTGCACCCAATCATGACACCCAACCTGAGGCATGTTTTGGTGTCTCCACCCCTTGATGAAGGAAATACTGAAACACACATCAGGGTGGGTGTCACGGTCACACACCATCCTTACGTAAGTAATGTACTTGTTTAATATTGTTGTTTCCTTTTTGGCAACCATGACAGATTTAACTAATTATTATACTTTTATGCATTAGCACTTCCATGTTTGTTTAATTCTGATGCATGATGGTCAGTTACATTATTTTTCTGCACCAATATTAAGTTTAGTACTATGTTGCTTTGATATTGAGATGGCATATTGCTATTATGTATATATATACATACCTGTACCTGTTTAAGTAATGCTATTATTACATTGTCTTGCGGCTACTTACATTAGTATGCACTTTTTTGCACATAGCATTTTGTCCATGTACACTGCTGCCATAGACACAGTGTCATATGTTCTGTCGTTTGTTATGCTATTGTGTAGCACCCCTGAACCCATCAGGGCACTAAAAGGTACTGCAATCTGCCAAAGATGCAGGGCCTACCCCCAGTGACCTGGAAGACAAGCGCTTGTAACAGCAAAACACAATAAAATCCCAGTTTTCCCCATCCACAGACTGGTTACAGAGTAGAGTGGACCCAATGGATGGCCACCCAGGGGTGGAGCCGATCCAGTCCACTAGACGACAACCATGTGGGAGGGGACAGACAGTTAGACAGTAAGTGTAAGTGAGAAAGAACGAATATAACTGCACTGACTCAGGAATGTGGCTGTGACCTGAGGGCCCAGGTGTGTGGTTGCCGGTGGAGTATGGCGAAGTACTCCTGGAACCATAGCACCGACGGGGTACAGAGCTCTAGGTCAGGCAAATGCTCCAGGCAGACCTGATAAAATCTGCACAGTGAGGGGACCATCCAGGACCTCACTGACCTTAGAAGTCCGGGGGCACCAGCAGTAACGAGAGAACCCGGGACCGGAACGGAACACCAACCCTTCAGGGTTCATACTGCCCGCCGTACGGACCAGAGACTGAGAGACAAACAGGAGGGGAGCCCAAGATGCTCCAAGCCAAGGAGACCCACCAACTTGAGAGAGGTGCAGGGGAAAGAAGCCACCAGGTCATCAACCTGGCACTGGGACTAAGGGAACCAGAGGTGAACACCAGCCTTCCTCCGGGTACCAGTTACCATCCACTGTGAGTAAAGAGAACCAGTTACACAGCCAACCATTGTGTGGCCTACCTTCTTTCTATGCCTAACTCCATCACCTACCCCCCTGGGACCCCGGACCTAATTGCGGAGGGACAGTGCAGCAACGGTTCTATCTTCATAACCGCCAGCCGCAAGTGGCATCACGACATAAATGTTATTGAACATTCCCCTGTATATAACCCCTTTTAAAGCAACCCCCAGGATCATGGAACCAGGCAATGGCCACCAAGTGTCCCATCCTAGTAATACACCGCCCGGGACCGAGTACCCCATAGCCCTGGGGCAGGACAATTGCACTATAATGGGAGTGCTAGTGTGTTTTTAACACATTGTTTTTATGTTTTGTAACACTTTTTTTGCTATTGTCTGTCATTGTTTTTATCTAATAAAGTAACACATTGTATCGACCGCTATATGGGCCTCTTTTTCTCTTTGTTGGTATAACTTCAGTGATGTAGCAGAGCTGGTACCTCTTGTGGATTACATTGGACCTGGGTGTTTTGGGACTTAATAAAGGGGTGATACAGGATTGTTGGGGGATTTTATTTCAAATAACGGATTTTTTTCAGTGTTTATGAATATTTCTTTTCACTTACAGAATCTAGAGCTTAGTGGCAGCTGTGAGCTGTTATTAACCCCTTATTACCCAGATTACTACCGCACCAGGGCAATTGGGATGAGAGGAGTAAAGTTCCAGGATTGTCACATCTAATGGATGCAACAATCCTGGATGGCTGCAGGCTGCTAATTTTAGACTGGGGTCCAATAACAATGGCTTCCCTAGCCTGAGAATATCAGCCCCAACTCTTGGCTTTATCATGGCTAGTTATAAAAATTGGGGGGACTGCATGTCATTTTTTAACATTATTTAAATATTTTAAAAAACACGCAATTGGTGTCTCTTATTTTGATACACAGCCAAGAAAGCACACAGCTGGGACGTTGCAGCTTGTAGCTGTATACTTTAGATGTACTGAGTATCATATTAGGGGGGATCCTATACCAATTTTTTTTATCCACCAATATAAATATGCAGACATCACCTCTGATTGAAAGCAGTCAGACATGCTGTCACACAGGGTGGGGGCGCTTATGACTGCAACCAATCAGAGATGCTGGAACTGCCGGTGGGCAGGGAAAGCAGTGCATATGTATGAAGTTAATGAGCAGCCCAAGAAGTAGCATTACAGTTGCACTGGAGACTCAGTAAGTATATTGCACTTGCTCCAATCACTCCTATCCCTTCCACCACCATGTTAATGCGCCATAGTCTGGTCCCCATAGATTTATATGGAGACCGACATCCGACTAGATATCCAGGATAATTTCTGGGTGGCAACTGGGGATTATTTTTAAACCCAGTTGGACTTACTGATTCCTGGTATCTGTTAGTCCCTCTATCACTACTTAGTAGTAATCAGACATGGTTTCAAGGAAACTAAATTTAACAAACTGGCAGAACTAAACGCACAAGTGGAAGGTATTTCCATTCAAGTCCACAAGCTGCTTACATAAAGAAAGGACAAGGACTAATTGTTGCTAATTACCTTAAATGGAATCTATCAGCAGGTTTTTGCTACCTCATCTGAGTGCAACATAATGTAGGCAAAGAGATCCTGAATCCAAATATGCATCACTTAGGTTAATGGCTGTAGCCATTTTGACACAATCAGATTTCATTTTTAGAAATCTAGCACAGCTAGGAAAGCTGCTACTGCCCTCACCAGGCTCTCTATAGAGCTTATACATTAACAGTGAGGTGTCAATCAGAGGAGAAGGCATGCTGGACAATGTACATGTGACATTGTTGTCTGAGCAATGGGAAGTCCTGCTGCTTAAACAAACATAGCAAATACAGAAAAACA
Source organism: Anomaloglossus baeobatrachus (assembly GCF_048569485.1). Classification (NCBI taxonomy): domain Eukaryota; kingdom Metazoa; phylum Chordata; class Amphibia; order Anura; family Aromobatidae; genus Anomaloglossus; species Anomaloglossus baeobatrachus. The sequence continues at coordinate 478,846,045 of NC_134355.1, forward strand.
GCAGACAAGACAGGAATCCCTAAATTCTATGTTTTAAAACCTCCAGCATGCTATCTTCAGCTCACATAGCAAAAACCTGCTGACAGATTCCTTTTAATCTGGTTCATAACATTGATGTGTTTGAAATATGTTACACACACCAAATGTTTCAGTCATCCTACAATTTGGAGGTACATATGGTTCATTATATTTAATTGCATGCACTAATAATATTTTGGCATTACAAGAAAAAAAAATGGTCTGATCTTTATGTAGCAATTTAAATGTTGTCTTTTATAATTTGAGCGTCAGCTACTACACATCTTTATAATACATGGAACAGAAGCACGTACCAAACCTGAATGTACAGAGATTAAAAAGCAGCACTGTGTAATGAACTGATATAGTCTGCAGTTAAAACAGGGTTTGTTGAGTACAGTCTACTCAGTGCAGACCTTTTATTCACCTGAAGCAAAGCCAAAGTGTTTACTATAGTGTAAAAGACACATTTACTACAACATTAGAGGTCACCTTGAAATTCTTTGACTTTTAAACAAATCTGTAAGTAGTATTCTGCTTTTATAAGATCAATATAAGAGTTCTATGTTGACTTGTGGTTTTCTTACAATTTACAGTAAGGGATACATTATACAATAAATTATTAGCGCTATTATATTTTCTTAAGAAAAGAAATGAAGATAAACTTTCTTCTAAGATAAATGAATAGATAAAGTCAGCATAAGGCAATTAAAAATCTTATCTCCAGAACTTCAGTGATAATAATTTATTACTGGGAACATAATAATTCACAGCTGTTAAACTGAATCACTTATCACAACATATCAGCATATACTTGTATGTATATTATAGATGCAAATGTGTTAAAGCAGTCAAAAATGTTAAAACAATATGAAAATATAGAACTAACTGGAAAGCCTTCAAATTAACCCCTTAAGGACCCGGCAATTGTTCATTTTTGCGCTTCAATTTTTCCGCCTCCTATTTCAAGAGCTATACCTTTTTCTTCAGTTGATATAGGCATATGAGGGCTGTTTTGTTTGCTAGATAAGTTGTACTTTTGAATGTCACAAGCCATGTTAGCATATGATGTAACGGTGAAAAAAAGTCCAAGTATGCCAAGGTTGCAAAAAAGTGAAATTCTGCCCTTGTTTTTTTTGTTTTTTTTAATTACAGCATTCATTTTACCATAAAACTGACCTGACAGTATGATTCCTCAGATCAGTACAAGTTTGTAAATACTAAACATATAGAGTTTTTGTTTTATTTAGGTGGCGAAAAAAACCCCCTGAAATTTGAAAATAAATATCTTGCTAATGTCGCTACTTTCGGAGAATCGTAATTGTTTCAATTGTTGGGATATGGAGATGAATGTGTTATTGCCTTTTGTGCCTCGAGCTGATGTTTTAATTGATATTACTTTAGTGTATATTCAATGTATTTATTGCCTGTTATTACATTTTTTTCTGTTGTTGGCTGAAAAACTGCAATTATGTTTTTTTCCCTTCTTGTTACACTGTTTATTGATTGGATTAATTTATTTTATAGTTTGACAGTTCAGCCTTTTACCAATGCAACAATACTAAATATGTGTATGTTTTATATTTCTTAATTTTTATTGTGGTAAAAGGGAGGTGATTAAAACTTTTATATATTTTTTAATATTTGTATCCAAAAATGTGGCTTTAGTTCATTTTCTTTATTTTCACTAAGCTGACAAGAGAAATTGCCCAATAAACCATAGGCTGAGTATGCTGCTACCCCATATGCAATTAAAAACTACATTTTAAGCACATGCCTGTGATTGGAAGGTGTGGAGCCATGTTTGACTGGAATAGACTGTGAGTGCTATGTTACAGTTGAAGAGCCCTTGAGGTGCCAAAACAATGCCTCATGTCACACATGTAGAACCCCTGAAATATCAAAACTTTAAAAATCCCACCAAAATTGTCCCCATTAAACATTAAACATTTTGTACCCACAAGTGCTTCACATAAATTTATAACATTGGGATGCAAAACAAAATTTGTTTTCCGGCAAAATGTTGCATTAATACTAGAGTTGAGCGAAGTTCGAGGCTCGAGGTTCGCCAATTTCATGTTCAAGTGATTTTGGGGGGTGTTCGAGAGGCTCGACGAACTCGAGCCTTTTGCTAAAAGCTCGACAGTTCGAGTAGCGTTCAACAACGGCTCGATCAACAAAAGCGTGGCTTTTTACAGCTACATGTGCAGGGAGCCATCGCTGGCAGCCTGTGGTAAGCTGGTAACCAGGGTAAATATTGGGTATCCAAGCAAAGCGCTTTGCTTAGTAACCCTATGTTTACCCAGGCTACATGTACAAACATCCCCGAAAACCACACAGAAGCACTTCCGTGTGACTTCCGTCGGATGCCGCTGCAGTCTGTGTCTCGCTCCAGACCCAGACCCGTGGCTGCCTGCTCAGCAGTGTCCACAGCTGCCTGCACTGTACAGGGTCCGCAGCTGCAAACACTGCAGGAGATGAAAAGCCCTGCCGTCAGGAGGTTAGTGAAGTTCCTTACCTGCGGTGATGAAGTCCTGCCCTCCCGACATAAGTGCTGTCACTGTCCTCCACGGCCGCCGCTTGTCACTTCTCTTGCTGCCGACCCGAGACTGTCACTAGCAGTGATGTCACAGGCACCCGCGATACTTGGTTGTGAAGGCGGCGGTCATTGAACTAAGTGACAGCTCTGCTATCAGGAGTGCAGCGATCACCGCATGTAATGTACCTCGCTATCATCCTGACAGCAGCACTTGTCATGCCCTGCAGTGGCAGCTCTGCTATCAGGAGTGCAGCGATGCCCTGCAGTGACTTCAGCTGACCTATTGATGTTAGCTCAGGTCACTGCATTGATCTCCCAGCCAATATGGAACATTATGTTTTTCATTGACTGGGACGTTAACTATGGTATGGATCATCATGGGAACCCCTTGGATTACACCAGACCTGGATTTATTTTTCTTTCTAATATATTGGTGAATGAGGTAATGTTTTGGGGAGTGTTTTTTCAAATAAAAATGTGTTTGTCGTCTATTTTTTTTTTATTACTGACTGGGTTGGTGATGTCGGGTATCTGATAGACGCCTGAGATCACAAACCCCAGGGCTTGATGCCAAATGACATTACACATCTGGTATTAACCCCATATATTACCCCATTTGCCACCGCGCCAGGGCAACGGGATGAGCTGGAGCGAAGCACAAGGATTGGCGCATCTAATGGATGCGCCACTTTTGGGGTACCTGCGGCCTGCTATTTTTAGGTTGTGAAGGGCCAATAACTATGGACCTACCCACCTTGAGAATACCAGAACACAGCTATCCGCTTTACCTTGGCTGGTGATCCAATTAGGGGGGGCCCAATTTTTTTTGTAATTATTATTATTATTTATAAAATAATTATAAAAAAGAGCCTGGGGTGACTTCCACATTGGATCACCAACCACGGTAAAGCTGCCAGCTGTGGTTTTCAGGCTATAGCCATCTGCTTTACCCTAGCTGGCTATCAAAAATGGGGGGACCCGACGTCATTTTGTTTTAAATAAAAAAAAGTAATGGGCTTCCCTGTATTTTGATTGCCAGCCAAGGTAACGCCAGGCAGATGTGGGTGGCAACCCATAGCTGTCTGCTTTATTTGCGCTGAGAATAAAAATACCGCAGAGCGCTAAGTCATTTTTTTTAAAGATTTATTTTTACAGCACTGTCATGTCAGGCAATCAAAATACAGGGAAGTCCTTTTTGTTTTTAGTTATTTAAATAAATAATTAAAAAAATATATATGGGCTCCCGCTGCATTTTTTGTATTGCTAGCTAAGGGTAATCCAAGCAGCTACTGGCTGCTAACCCCCACTGCTTGGTGTTACCTTCACTGGCAATGGAAAATCCACGGAAGCATTTTTTATTTTTTTTTTGCCAAAAAACTACAAAAAAAAAAATGACGTGCGCTTCGTCATATGTTTGTATGCTAGCCAGGTACAGCAGGCAGCTACGGGCTGCCTGCAACCCCCAGCTGCCTATTTGTACCCGGCTGGGAACTACAAATATAGGGAAGCCCTTTTTTTACTTAATTCATGAATTTTATTAAATAATTAAAAAAAAACAAACAACGTGGGCTTCGCCCCATTTTTGTGTCCAGCCGGGTACAACTAGGCAGCTGGGGATTGGATCCGCAGCACAGGTTAGCCCAAGGTTTCTGGGACCCTCTGCTGCGAATTGCAGTCCGCAGCCGACCCAGAAAATGGCGCTCTCATAGAAGCGCCATCATCTGGCGCTGTATCCAACTCTTCCAACAGCCCTGAAGCTGGGTGGCTTGTTGGGTAATCATGAGTTAATACTGGCTTTGTTTTACTAGCTAGTATTAAGTCAGAGATTCTTAATGTCAGGCACGTTTGACCCGGCCATTAATAATCTCCAATAAAGGGTTAAACAAAAACACCACACAGAAAAAAAATACTTTAATAGAAATAAATACACAGACACATTAGAGACTCCATCTTTATTACCCCCTCTCAGCCCTCCACAATCCTGCTCTTCTGTCTTCTTTCTCCTTCAATACATGCAGCTCTACTACATCAGACAGCACTGCATGGGAGAAAGGTCGCTGTGCTCTGTGCAGAAATCACTCTGTGAGAGTGACCACAGGCTCCTGGCTGTAAGCGGTGGAACGGGTTGCCATAGCAACACTGCTCCGATTACGTGATTCTGGTGCCGCTGCGTGCTGGTAGCGGGACGTCCTCGTCACCGCTACCAAGCACATTGCTATGGCAACGGTAATCTCCGTTATTGACCGGCTGTGTCAGCCGGTCAGGAGCCGGCTTCTGCGGATGCTGGTAGCTACACTAAACATCGGGTAACCAAGAAGCCCTTTCCTTGGTTACCCGATGTTTACCGTAGTTACCAGCATCCGCAGCTCTCACACTGCCAGTACCAGCTCCCTGCACACATAGCCAGACTACACATCGGGTTAAATTAACCCGATGTGTACTCTGGCTAGGAGTGCAGGGAGCCAGCGCTAAGAGGTGTGCGCTGGTAACCAAGGTAAATATCGGGTTGATTACCCGATATTTACGTTAGTTACCAAGCGCAGCATCGCTTCCACGTGTGCTGCTGGCTGGGGGCTGGTCACTGGTTGCTGGTGAGATCTGCCTGTGTGACAGCTCACCAGCAACCTGTATAGCGACACTCTAGCGATCCCTGCCAGGTCAGGTTGCTGATGGGATCACTGGAGTGTTGCTTAGTGTGACGGTACCTTAAGGGAACGGGGAAGCAGAGCGGGTAGTCGACCGTGTGCTATAGCATGTCGCCGGTACACGGCGATACACAAACGTGCACCGTGTAACAGAGAGATGCAATGACAGGTCCTAGCATGACGTGTCATAGTCATGTCACCAGTCTGTAGCCAATGAGATAATAGACACGTGACTGGTCACATGGCTATTTTGACGTCACGATAGGTCCTGCATCACTGCTGGTGTTCCCGGAGGACGCAGCGATTACCGATGCAAAAGCTGCGGGAGACACAGTGCAGGACGCATCCTGGGGACAGGTAAGTGTTATGGCAATGTTTATTGACTGTATGTGTACATTTATAATGCACACATTTTGCATTTATAATGCAACATTTATGTTGCATTTTTATGTGTTTGTGATTGCCTCCCATTGTTTCCTATGGGGTTCGAGTGGTTCGCCGACCCAAACTCGAACCAGACCTCGGTTCGGTGAACCGAGCTCGAGCCGAACCGCGACCGTTCGCTCATCTCTACCTGTAAGTGTTATGGCAATGTTTATTAACTGTATGTGTACATTTATAATGTGTTTTTATGTGCTTGTGTTTGCCTCCCATTGTTTTCAATGGGGTTCGAGAGGTTCGTCGAACGGTTCTCAGAACCGAACTCGAATGCGGTCTCCATTCGATGAACCGACCTGAACTCGAGCCTTCAGAGGCTCGTTCATCTCTAATTAGCACAATATTTAATTTTTTTCATTTTCATTAAGGGTAATAAAAGAAAACAGACTCAATTTATCACTTAATTTCCCTTAAGGTTGCAATCACACTTACGTATTACTCGCATAAGGATCGCATCATATTGCTAGGACCTGCTGCTCCTCTCTAGAGATGAGCCACCACCCTAGTGATCAAGTTCGGTTCATCGAACGGCGGGTGTGTTCGTCGAACGTTCGACGAACGTTCGTCGAACACTTTCGAATGCCTTCAAACACCATTGAAAACACGGGCAGGCAAACACAAACACATACAAACATGCAAAAACATGAATGCACGCACACACACATATTATGCTCACCTTACCTTCCGTTCCATAACCGGGTCCCTGAGACTTGCAGTTCGCTGGTACAAGATGTGTATCGTGTAACCATCACAACCAATGCCGGATTGTCCGCTGACAGAGCGCTGACGTCAAAGGCAGGAGCCGCTTGCCTCTGATTGGCCAGCGCGTTGCCTTTGAGTAGCGTCTGAGTTCCTCCATCGTTGCGATGGTTGCCCAATACACATCCTGTAGCGGCGAACTACGTGTATCGGGTAACCATCGTGACGAGGGAGGAACTTCCTCTGTCAGACGTTACTCAAAGGCAGCGCGCTGGCCAAACAGAGGCAAGTGGCCCCTGCCTTTGATGTCAGCGCTCTGGCAGTGGAAGCTCCGGCATCAGTCGCGATGGTTACCCGATACACATCTTGTCCAAGCGAACTGCAAGTCCCAGGAGGCCGGCAATGGAACGGAAGGTAAGGTGAGCATAATATGTGTGTGTGCGTGTATGTTTGTGTATGTTTGTGTGTGTTTGTGCATGTGTGGAATGGCACAATAGGGGACCATGATGGGACATTTAACAAGTTGTGGAAGGAATTGTCTGCATTGCAATGATTTCCTATGGGAAATCTTGCTTTGCTAAACGAGTAACTTGGTTAACAAGCACACTCCCAGAACGGATTGTTCTTGTTAACCAAGGTTCCACTGTATTAACATTGAATGACAGTATTACTGTGAAAAGCCAGTTACGCTTTTGGTGATCGAACCGTTGTGGAATATAACCTCGAACTGTCGAACTTGAAGCTAATTGTTCGCGTTCGTCGAACGACTCGAACATCGCCTAAAACAGGTCAAATTTGAGATTGGCAAACAATTCAATTCAAACACCACTCATCTTTACTCCTCTTCTGACAGGAGTCTGTTGGCTGCATAGAAATACATGCAGCTGACCCACTTTGTCAGAATGCATGCATTGTGCTTCCCAAGTAATGTCTATGAGAAGTCAGCGAATTCTATGTGCACGTTGCTTTTTTTTAGGCAGCGTTTTGGTTGCCAAATATTTGACAAAATCGATGCATAAAAAAAAGCAGCATGTCACTTCTTCGGTGCGCTTTGGTTGCATTTTCCACCCACTCCCTCTCTGTCTGTTGGTTGGTCGGTCTCTCTCTCTGTTGGTCGGTCTCTCTCTCTGTCAGTTGGTCTCTCTCTCTCTGTCGGTGTAAGGTCTCTTTCTCTGTCGGTCTCGGTCTTTCTCTCTCTGTCGGTTGGTCTCTCTCTCTCTCTGTCGATTGGTCTCTGTCTCTCTTTCCATCGGTCGGTCTCTCTCTTCCTCTTTCATACTCACCAATCACCGGCGCGGCGCAGCACAGCTGTCACAAAGCTCAGACGGCTTCCACTATTTTGAAAATGTCGGCTGCTCATTAGGCCATCTCGTATTCACTGCTTCCCCTGCTCACCGGCGCCTATGATTGGTTGCATTTAGATGAGCCCCCACACTAAGTGACAGCTGTCTCACTGCAACCAATCACAGCCACCGGTGGGTGGGTCTATATAGTGCAGTAAAAAAAATAAATAAATAATAGAAAAAAAATGGCATGCGGTCCCCCCAAATTATACCCAGCCAAGATAAATCTACACAGCTGAGGGCTAGTATTCTCAGACTGGGGAGGCCTATCATTTTTAGGCTGCCCCCAGCCTAAAAATATCAGCCATCAGCCGCCTGGAATTGCCACATCCATTAGATGCAACAGTTCCGGGACCTTACCCGGATTTTCCCGAATTGCCTTGGTGCGTTGGCAATTGGGGTAATAAGGAGTTAATGGCAGCTTATAGCTGCCACTAAGTCCTAGGTTAATCATGGCAGGCGTCTATGAGACACCTTCCATGACTAACCTGTAAGTGAAAGTAAATAAACACATACACCAAAAATATCCTTTATTTGGAATAAAAGACAAAAAAACCCACCCTCTTTCACCACTTAGATAATCCCCAAACACCCCTCCAGGTCCGATATAATCCACACAAGGTCCCAAAATGCTTTCAGCTCTGCTAAATTGGAAGCTGAAAGCTAGAAGCCACAGACCACGACTGCTCTCTGTCAGCTGCACGCAGCAACTGAAGTGAGTCGCGCTATCAGCAGTGACGTCACTCATGTTACCTGCGGGCGGCCACAGCTGGAGTCCCCCAACTGTGACAGCAAGTCGCCCGAGTGACTGAAGTGAGCCAAGAGATCAGCAGTGCCCTCACTCAGGTGATTTGCAGTCTCGTGGGGAAGACTCTAGCCGCGGGTAACCTGAGTGATGGCACCACTGATTGCACGGCTCACTTCAGTTATTCAAGCTGCAACACAGAGACAGATCAGCGCAATGACAATGAAGTCAGGTGAAGTTCATTCCAGTTCATTCTCATCGCGCGGCTCTGTCTCGCAGCCAGCCATGCTAAAATGGATACCCATTTTGTAGCAAAGCCGAGTGGGACAGCACTGTCAAAAATGCAGCCAAAATGCATTCAAAACGCATTCAAAATGCATCTAAAATGCATGCGTTTTCGATGTTTTTTTTGTCAAACACAGTGTCTACAGTTGTCAAAACGCTGCACTTTATTTGTCAAGCCAGAACGCAGAGTTCGCACATAGCCTTATACAGTTTTTTATTGCTTTTGCAAATTAGCACAATAGGATCTATATTTTAGAAGAAAATTTTGTTTATTAGGGATGATCGAATACCTCAAATATTCGGCAATGCCCATATTCGCTGAATAGGTCACCGCTATTCGACTATTTGTGAATATTCTATGCGCAATGTAAGTCTAAGGGAAACCCGAATAGTTGCTGAATAGCAATTCGGCAACTATTCGGGTTTCCCATAGACTTAAGGGGACTTTACACGCTTCAACATCGCTAACGATATATATCGTCGGGGTCATGGTGTTTGTGACGCACATCCGGCATCGTTAGTGACATCGCAGCATGTGACAGCTAGGAGCGACGATCAATAATCTCAAAAGCGGCAAAAATCATTGATCGTTGACACGTCACTCCTTTTCATAATATCGTTGGTGTGCATGCCGCTGGTTGTTTGTCTTTCCTGTGGCACCACACATCGCTGTGTGTGTCACCGCAGAAACGACGAACATCATCCTACCTGCGTCCACCGGAAAAGAAGGAAGGAAGGAGGTGGACGGCATGTTCCGGCCACTCATCTCCTCCCCTTCTCTTATATTGGGCGGACGTTTTGTGATGCCGCTGTGGCGTCGCTGTGACGCCGAACACACCTCCCCCTTTAAGGAGGGATTGTTCGGCAGCAACAGCAACATCGCTGAACAGGTATGTGCGTGTGACGCTGGTGCAGCAATATTGTTTGCTACGGCAGAGATCACCACATATCGCACGTACGAAGGGAACGGGTGCTATCGCTTGCAACATCGCTAGCAATCACTAGCAATGTCGCAGCGTGTAAAGCACCCTTTACATTGCGCATCGAATATTCGCATAGCGGCGACCTATTCGTCAGATATTCGTGAAGCCGAATATTGCCGAATATTTGTGATATTCAATCATCCCTATTGTTTATCTATCTGTTTTTTTGAGAGCAACAACTTTTTTTATTTTTCCAACCACAAAGAATAATAAGGGCTATTTTTTTGCATGGCATGAAGACATGTTTAGCAATATTAGTTTTCTTTATACATTGTGTGCAGAGTTATTAGGCAAATAAGTATTTTGATCACATGATCATTTTTACACGTTATCCTACTCCAAGCTGTATAGGCTTGAGAGCCAAATACCAATTAAGTAAATCAGGTGATGTGCATCTCTGTAATGAGGAGGGGTGTGGTGTAATGACATCAACACCCCATATAAGGTGTGCTTAATTATTAGGCAACTTCCTTTCCTTTGGCAAAATGGGTCAGGAAAGATATTTGATGGACTCTGAAAAGTCCAAAATTGAAAGATGTCTTGCAGAGGGATGCAGCAGTCTTGAAATTGCCAAACTTTTGAAGCATAATCACCAAACAATCAAGTGTTTCATGGCAAATTGCCAACAGGGTCGCAAGAAGCGTCTTGGGCAAAAAAGGCATAAAATAACATAATAATAACAAAATCAAGTGTGAAGCTGTCAAAATGCCATTTGCCACCAGTGTGGCCAAATTTCAGAGCTGTAACGTTACTGGAGTATCAAAAAGCACAAGGTGTGCCATACTCAGGGACATGGCCTAGGTAAGGAAGGCTGGAAAACGACCACTTTTGAACAAGAAACATAAGATAAAACGTCAAGACTGGGCCAAGAAATATCTTAAGACTGATTTTTCAAAGGTTTATGGACTGATGAAATGAGAGTGACTCTAGATGGGCCAGATGGATGGGCCAGAGGCTGAATCAGTAAAGGGCAGAGAGCTCCACTCCGACTCAGATGCCAGCAAGGTGGAGGTGGAGTACTGGTATAGGCTGGTATCATCAAAGATGAACTTGTGGGACCTTTTCGGGTTGAGGATGGAGTGAAGCTCAACTCCCAGACCTACTGCTAGTTTCTGAAAGACAACTTCTTCAAGCAGTGGTACAGGAAGAAGTCGGTATCGTTTAAGAAAAACTGGATTTTCATGCAGGACAATGCTCCATCACATGTATCCAACTACTCTACAGCGTGGCTGGCCAGTAAAGGTCTAAAAGATGAAAAAATAATGACATGGCCCCTTATTCACCTGATCTGAACCCCATAGACAACCTGTGGTCCCTCATAAAATTTAAGATCTACAGGAAGGGAAAACAGTACACCTCTTGGAACAGTGTCTGGGAGGCTGTGATGGCTGCTGCACGCAATGTTGATCGTAAACAGATCAAACAACTGAAAGAATCCATGGATGATAGGCTGTTGAGTGTCATCATAAAGAAAAGTGGCTATATTGGTCACTAATTTTTTTGGGTTTTGTTTTTGCATGTCAGAAATGTTTATTTCTAAATTTTGTGCAGTTATATTGGTTTACCTGGAGAAAATAAACAAGTGAGATGGAAATATATTTGGTTTTTATTAAGCTGCCTAATAATTCTGCACAGTGATAGTTACCTGCACAAACAGATATCCTCCTAAGATAGCCAAATCTAACGCCCCCCCCACTCCAACTTCCAAAAATATTATGCTTTGATATTCATAAGTCCTTTTGGGTTGATTGAGAACATAGTTGTTGATCAATAATAAAAAAAAATCCTGTAAAATACAACTTGCCTAAAAATTCTGCACACAGTGTATGAATTTTTGAACATGTTTATTTCCACTTTTTGCGCTGGGCATGGTGAAAAAAAAGTTTCTTATGTATTTATTTTTTAATTACTTATTGATTATTTTCATCTCATTTGTCATTCATATGGCAGCCATTTTATACTGTACATAAAAATTTGCAAAACCAAATACCATTTTATATGTTAAAGAATGTAATGTATTCATAAAAATCGGATGCTTTATCGTTTACCCATGTGGGATCATAATTTTTTTCAGGATTTAAAAAAATCAGATAAACACTTAATATGTACCAAGAATCAGCAAAAACATTAGTGCATGCCCTCATCATCTCCCGCCTCGACTACTGCAACCTCCTGCTCTCTGGCCTCCCTTCCAACACTCTTGCACCCCTCCAATCTATCCTAAACTCTGCGGCCCGCTTAATCCACCTCTCCCCTCGCTACTCCCCAGCCTCGCCACTCTGCCAATCCCTTCACTGGCTTCCCATCGCCCAACGACTCCAGTTCAAAACATTAACCACGACATACAAAGCCATGCACAACCTGTCTCCTCCCTACATCTGTGACCTAGTCTCCCGGTACCTACCTGCACGCAACCTCAGATCCTCACAAGATCTCCTTCTCTGCTCTTCTCTTATCTCCTCTTCCCACAATCGCGTACAAGATTTCTCCCGTGCATCCCCCATACTCTGGAACGCTCTACCTCAGCACATCAGACTCTCCACTACCGTGGAAAGCTTCAAGAGGAACCTCAAGACTCACCTCTTCCAACAAGCCTACAACCTACAATAGCCCTCAGTCCAGTAGACCACTGTGCAACCAGCTCTGTCCTCACCTATTGTACCATCACCCATTCCCTGTAGACTGTGAGCCCTCGCGGGCAGGGTCCTCTCTCCTCCTATACCAGTCTGTCTTGTACTGTTAATGATTGTTGTACATATACCCTCTCTCACTTGTAAAGCGCCATGGAATAAATGGCGCTATAATAATAAATAATAATAATAATAATAATATGTAGAAGATGTAATAATAATGATATTATTAGCAAATATCACCAATGTAATATTGTTCTCCTGATTATTCATGTCTTTTACCATGTCTCGTACACTGCATTGCAGCTTAACTACCTAAAAGAATATGAGACACAGTGAATTGATCTGGTCTCCTATTCTTCTCCGTATCAATTAAACAATTAAATCTATATGCTCTTACAGTCTAGTCTTCACTCTTGTCCCACACTATCTGTACAGTATATTGTCTCCTGTTTTTCTCTCCCTAGCTCTATGACTTCATTTTGAATATGATGTTCTGTCCACATTCCCCATAAATTGACTGTGTTATGCACATACCAAACTAAAACATGCCCAAAGGAAGAAATAAAGCCTTTGCCACTTCAGCCACTTCCACACCCTACTGGTTTCTGTAAAGACTAGAATGTCCGTAGTTGCACAATTAGAAACCACAGCTCAAACCTGTCTCTTTAAAAGGCCATCAAACTGTTTCTCATTCCTTCTGAGGAAACAGAGGTTAGACAGCTATGCATAACTAGTCAAATAGAGAACATGTACATGGGTAGTGGGGAATCCAAGGTGAGCATACATAAAACATGTTCACAAGTGGAAAAAGGAGAAATGATAAAGACAAGCAGGGGTTTTCTCCTACAAAGTGTAGGGTAGGCAAATGATAAATACCCAGAACAAATACAAGACTGATGTCTGCCTAACAGGCAAAATCTCTTTGCCACAGGGCTGGAACTCCTTAGCAGAAATCCCCATAGATATATAGCCAGGAAAGAAGGCTTGTGAAAGGAGAGTATAAATAACCCGACCCAGGATGTGATAAAATAGAGACAAAATAAGCTAGTGAGAACACCTGATTAATTGCAACCGCGAAGAAGAAGAAAAGAAAAGAACCATCAGCATTTGGACACAGACTGACCAATCTGTGTCTCAGCATTGAAAGATCAAGTTCCGAGATCAATGCATGACAAGCTGATGCTTTTCATGCTTATGCACATATAAACAAAACAGCTCATCAGACCTGCATCATTAATGTTCAGCATGCTAAATATGCCTGAGCAGGCATGAAAATAAATGTAACTAGAAAAATGTTAGCACTCAGTCCTCCCCAATTAACTATTGTTTTTTATTAAAAAATCATATGCTTAGGGAGCATTAAAAATATCAGAACATCCTCGTATGCAGTTCATAATTATGGGTGACTTTAACATCCCCATTGATACTTTCCACTGTTAGATTAAAACGTTGAATACTAACTTCCTCCCTCGGTCTCACTCAATGGTTCTCTATGGCCACTCACAAAGATGGGCACACGCTGGACCTCATCTTCACCCGCCTCTGTTCCCTATCTAACATCTCAAACTCACCTGTCCCCCTCTCTGACCACAACCTCCTCCCTTTCCTCACCTAGCATTTAAGACTCACTCCACAAACTTTCATACCCACTTACAAATCTCAAACATCTCGACTTATATTCACTCTCTGAGTCCCTCCTACCACATGCTGACATTGCTTCATTACATGATGCAGATGCTGCTTCCAGTCTACATAACATTACAAAAACTACAGTTCTTGATTTGCCTGTCTCCTCATGCCCCCCAAAACCCACACAATCAACAGACAACTCTGGCACATGAGCCTTACTAAAAAACTGAGACAGGCTTCAAGGCATGCTGAATGGAAGTGGAAGAGTTCTCATTCCACCAAGCACTTCATCACATACAGTCGCTCAACACTTTCAAGTCTGCACTCACTGCTGCAAAACAAACCTACTTCTCATCACTCATACCCTCCCTGTCTCACAACTCTAAAAAGCTATTCAACACTTTCAAATCTCTCCTCTGTCCCCAGCACCTCCTCCCTCTCCTATTATCTCAGCTGAAGATTTTGCCTCATTCTTCAACCTGAAGATCGAAAACATCGGAGGAAGGTTTGGCCCATAGTTCCCACAGCCCGCACTTGACCCAATCCCATTCCACCTTATCCCCAACCTCACCACAGTCCTCATCCCACCTCTAACCCATCTATTCAACCTATCACTAACAGCTGGTGTCTTCCCCTCATGCCTTAAACATGCTTCCATTACACCCATACTCAAAAAGCACTCCCTTGACCCAGCCTCTGTGTCTAAGTATTGGCCCATGTCACTTCTCCCCATGCCTCAAAACTACTGGAACAACATTTCCAACTTGAATTGCCCTCCCAACTCTCCTCCTGCTTCCTCTTTAACCAGTTACAATCTGGCTTGCGATCCCATCATTCCACTGAAACTGCCCTAACTAAAGTCAGCAATGACCAACTAACCGCCAAAGCCAAGTGACACCACTCTGTCCTTCTCCTGTTAAACCTGTCTTCTGCCTTTGACACTGTGAGCCATTCCCTCTTGCTGTAGATTCTCACATTTCTTGCTATCACAGACTTGGCCTATCCTGGATCACTTCATATCTCATGGACCTGAGTTTCAGTGTCTCCCACTCTCATACTACTTCCTCCTCTTCATTTCACCCCCTATCTGTCGGTGTCCCTCAAGGTTCAGTTCTTGGACCCCTGCTGTTCTCCATCTACACCTTTTGCCTGTGACAGCTCATAAAATTTCACATCTTCCAGTATCATCTTTTTGCTAATGATATGCACATCTATCCCTCTGGACCTGATATCACCTCCTTACTAACCAAAATCACACAATGTCTGTCTGATATTTCATCCTTCTTTTCTGATCGATTTATAAAACTGATCATGGACAAAATAGAAGTCATCCTCTTTGCCATCTCCCTCTACCACTGCACCTGACCTATTCATCTATAAATCAAAGTCAATGGCTGCTCACACACCCCAGTCCCGTGTGCTCACTGCTTAGGAGTAACCCTTAACTCTGCTCTTTCCTGCAAGCCACATATCTAAGCCCTTTTTACCTCCTGCAAAAACACTAGTGCATGCCCTTATTATCTCCTGGCTCAACTACTGCAACCTCCTCCTCTCTGGCCTCCTCTCTAAGACTCTCGCACCTCTCCAATCTATCCTACACTCCGCTGTCCGACAAATCCACCTGTCTCCGCTCTATTCCTCAGCCTCTCCTCTCTGCCAATCTTTTCACTGTCTTCCCATTGCCAAAAGACTCCAGTTCAAAATTCTAACCATGACATACAAAGCCATTCAAAACCTGTCTCCTCCATACTTCTGTGACCTAGTTTGCAGGTTCCTACCCGATCATCTTCTCTTCCCATAATCGCATACAAGATTTTTCCTGTGCCTCCCCCATACTCTGGAACTCTCTATCACAGCATATCAGACTATTACCAACCATTGAAACCTTCAAAAGGAACCTGAAGACCCACCTAGTCAGGCAAGACTACAACCTGGTGTAACCTTCAGTCCACAATACCACTGCACGACCAGCTCTACCCTCACCTATTGTATCTTCTCCCACTCCTGGTAAATTGTGAGCCCTCGCGGGCAGGGTCCTCTCTCCTCCTGTACCAGTCTGTGCCTTGTATTGTTCATAATTATTGTACTTGTCTATATATGTCTATGGAGTAAATGGTGCCATAATAAATATTATTATTATTATTATTAATATTTCTTAATCGTAACTAATTCATGCTTTACTTTTATTCAAGCTGTGAATCTTCAGCTATAGTCCTTTCTGATTAGTTCCTTGCATTTTCCATCAGGTGTTGGAAAATACAAGGAATTATGCAGAATCCTGTTGTGTTGTGAATAGCTAAGTATTAAAACTTAGCGATTTTGTGAATCACTCAAAATTCTAGGCGAATTTAATTTTCTTCAACTTGATTCATCCATATCGCCAATGCTTGATTTTCTTTTTAAAGATTATTGTAACCCAATGTATTGAGCACAAAAAAATGTAGAATCTTGGTGGTAATGCTGGACAGTTATTAGAGACTTTTTTTGATTTCTTAAAAAACAATAAGACTTCCTATAAAAGAATAATTATAAAAGCCTTGTATAGATGTAGTCTCGCCTACCATGTTTAGTCTCATTTAAGTAGATTTCATTGAATAAAATATTCAGACGTGTGTTCCTGGCAGACTCATATTACATTGTCAGCCAAGAATAACACTCAACAATTAAAATGGACTTAAAAGAAAATGAAATGTTCTGTAGAAGATTCAGTAGTGCCTAAGATGTCATCATCACATCATGTCATAATAATCACATGTAAATAAACAATTCTCTCAAGCATATAAACTAACAATTAGGATTTAGTTTGAAAAGGAAAAATGGTTAGGAATAAACACTATACGGAGAACTAATAATGCTGAAGTAGGGTGCAGGTACATTACACATAAATATTTGAAATTTATCTTCAATTTCCTTTTTAGCTGCACATTTGAAAAGTTTAAATCAACGTAATTACAGCATGTTGAGAAGATAATCGTCCCTCCTCCTATTTCTTACAGCCTTCTAAGTCAATAGGCACCATTGCTTTCTTACTGGTATCTACATGTACTACTAACAATATCTGCATATGGTCGACCATTAGTAGGGGTAGAGGGGAGGCTCCATAGCATACACAGTTTAAGTATGCCTACTCATTTGTATGTTGGACAAGGCTTATACCAACAAATACAACAAAACACCTTGTGAAAAAAAAGCCTTGCTTGGTACATATTTATATGGGATATTGTTGATACAGTAATACAATGTGTTTTTGTTTTTTCCTTGGTCATGGAAGCTGTAATCATGGATGTGATAACTTTTTGTTACCAAAATCCATTTAGATCTTTATTACATCATTCGTAAGCCATAAAATTATTTTCTTGAAAATTATCCTGCTAGATTTGGTCAAACAATTCATTCTTAATGTGATGAGAAACTGTTTCTTTTTGGTGCGGCTATGATGGTGCTACTAATAACTTAACTGCCTTTTGATCTGTCTATGGCTTCAAATGTTTTCACGAAAATTATATTGGAAATGATGGTGCACCTTTGGGAACAGGATACCCTGATAAACCAATACCTGCACAACTTCCTTGTTGTTTGCAGATCAATGGAACAGTGCATCTTTCAGTTGGAAAAATTCCCCCCTGGGGATATTGGGCTGGCTTCTAAATCTAAAAAAGTTAAAAACAATTCCCTCAAGATTCTAGTCCTTTTTAGGTTTTCTCATAGATTCAGTAACACAGATGTATTACTTTCCATAAGGAAAGAAGTAAAAAATTTTTAGCTTGTTTCAGAAGCTATAAGCAATCCTTTTATGACACTCAGGAAAGTTATATCACTATTACAGTCCATAACTATGTGCATCACAGCAATTCTTTTGGCTCAATTGCACAACAGGCAATAACAGCAGAAAATACTATTAGACAAAAGGATGCTAAGAGGGTGTTTAGAAAGAAAGTGAAATCTATCTTCAGTCATCATAACTGGGGCTCATGCATGGTACTTGAGCATAGAAAAAGGGGTTCCATGGGTTAATAAGGTTACATGGGTCATAATCACGGATTCAAGTCAAAGGGGCTGGGGTACTCATATAAGGGATGATATATTGTAGCCCAAAAACCAGCATGTCGATGTCCTGTAAGACAACCAGACAATGGTTGATTATATTATCCATCAGGGTGGAACAACATCTAGACCTCTGATAGTAGTAGATGAAGAAATCTTTGGGCTAGCAGGAAAAAAAACCATTATCATTGCTGGCACTAAACATAAAGTGGAAGGAGAGGCCCCAGGCCGACTTCCTTTGTCACAGTTGTTTGGGAGAGGGTGAGTGGGTTATGAATCAGAGGGTCTTTCAACCAATAGTTGATCTTTGGGGCCTTCCAACTATAGATCTATTCATAAAGAGGCAAAACAGGAAGGTAGAAAAGTTTGGTTTCTTAAATTCCAGGGAGAAGTCTCTTGATGCAGATGCCTCTCAGATTGCTTGGGATTTTGACTTGTCTTATGCCTTTCCTCTGATAATGCTTATTCCAGCTGTGGAAAAATCCAGAAGGATGGGTAAGAATAATCCTGATAGACCAGGTCTGGCCCATTCTGGCCCCAAAGGGTGTGATTTTCATGGATGAGATTACTTTTGATTTCTGATCCATGGATTCTTTGAGATGTCCCTGATCCTCTCAGTCAGGGTCTATTCTGGCATCCACAAGTGGTGTGGCTGCATTTGAAAGCTTGGACTTTGAAAGATCACTTCTGACCCAGAAAGTTTTCCCCTCAAATTTAGTGTCTCCCTTGCTTAGGAGTTCAAAACCAATAACAACTAGGATATGTGGTAGGACCTGGAAAAAGGTTCCTGTTGAGTCATAGGGGTCAGCTAGGTGACAAGATTCCAGTGGGGTCCATCTCGAAATTACTTCAAAAAGGGTTAGACCTGGGGTTATCCACCATTACTCTGAGGGTGCAGATATCAACCTAAGCAGTGTTAAGCAATGACAAGCAAAATAGTTTCAGTTTTGAACTTTTGACTTGCAGTCTTTATATCTTACTATCCACTACATCTTTGAGCATGTGACTACCTTCATTCTATAGACAATAACCCTGGTTATCTCATAAATTAATTTCACTTGCAACTATTTAGCATATTATTAGTTATGCAGATTATTGTCAGGTCACTGCATTGTTATTGTTTTGCTTCTGGTGATGGTACAATCTTTTTATTTACGTATACTGCATATTATAGCTAGAGTTCGGCAAACCCGAACTGTAAAGTTTGGGGTTCGTACCAAAATATGGATGTCAGGGTTTCAGATTCAAACATAGACCTTATAATAAAGAAAAATGACAGCAGCTATTTTGTGGAATCAGCACAAAAGCAAATTAAGAAAAAAAATATCAGCATTTTGACAAATTAGTATTCTTGTAATATTAAAGTACGAGTCAATTTCAATAAAATGTATTTGCTCATCTCTACTGTTCACACAGAATTATTTGAATGGCTGATATAAATTTTAAAGTGGATTTCAAATAGAAATCAATAGGAAGAGTTTTTCAGGAGTGCTTGAAACATTTTTTAAGAATTTTGGAGGACCGTCAAAAATTTCATGTCAACATAGTGCAACATACATGTATACTGTATTGTTTATTTTTGATAACTGCTCCAAGTTCTACTTCAATTTAACCTGAACTATTTCTGCAGTATTTTTCATTTCAATGTATGTGTTTCAAGGACTGAGAGAGCTATGAACATGTACAATCTTTTAACGCGAAATGCATTTCTGCAAGAATCACTATCATCTTGTCTTTAATGGGCTTTCAGTGTTGCTTCCTCAGAAAACTGATAGAGGTTATAATGATAGAAGTCGTAATAATGTCTTT
The DNA here is from genome assembly GCF_048569485.1 of Anomaloglossus baeobatrachus. Classification (NCBI taxonomy): domain Eukaryota; kingdom Metazoa; phylum Chordata; class Amphibia; order Anura; family Aromobatidae; genus Anomaloglossus; species Anomaloglossus baeobatrachus. The sequence goes on from NC_134355.1 coordinate 478,865,855, forward strand.
TTATCTAATGGTGTCCTGTCCACGATGATGATATTTTATGGGCTTATACACCTGGCATTAGAATAATTACAAGCGTTCTGCAGCAATCACGAGTGCATTCTTTACAAATCATTCATCATCTCTTTACTGTCATCATAGACACATACTGGAAGCGACCATTGAGTGGTTTTACGGTAATCATGTGCAGATCATGCAGAGATTGTTCAGAAATTGTTTGTGTATCACTCCTACTTTACATAACGTTTCTAAGCTTGTGCATCTGTCAGGCAAGCGCGCAAGAGCTTCTACACGGAAACTGATATTTGTTCCCAGCGACAGACCCAGCATCATCATTTATTTGAGACAACAGAGGGTGTGAGGAGGGCAGGCATGCAGAGACAGACATGGTGATTTGATAATCCTCCCTCTCCCACAGGAAACTTGAATAATAATGAAAAAGAATAAAATATGCAAAGGTTGGGAGAAAGCATATGAAACATATTTTCATTAGTTGGAGATGGTAGTCCCCAGGCTATTTCTCTTAGAATGTGAACCTTGTTATGCACAGTGTGTGAGCATTCAGTATAAACACATGGGATAGGAAAACATATTAATGCACAGCAAGGATTGCATAGAAGACAGTCTGCTAACAACTGCTCCATGCCAGACATGGAACCCTTAGAGTACATTATTGCTTTAAAAATTTTACATCATTTTCATTATTTGAATTCTACAAGACTCATATGGTTCAGCAGCTGCCAAGTATACAGCAATTCTGCTCTTATTTGGTAATAGTTGCACTACAGTGTTCGCTACAAGCTCCATGTTTTTAAGGATTGTAAATTGGTATAAAGATATCATTCACTTACAATTACCAATTTTGCACCTTGTGTAATTAATGCAGGCAATAGATTCATGGAGTAGTGGCATAAAGTTTTAAAGACGTGCCAAGAATTGTCTTCATACCAAAGTACAGAAATGTTTTCAATAGTAGTTTGAAAAGCATTTTACAATCTTTACTATGATCTAAAACAGTTTTTCTGGGGTTTTTATATATTTTTTTAATAATTTAAAATAATAAATCTAAAAATTGTGACTTCCATTTGTATTCAATACTTTGTAGGGCCACCTTTCACTACATTTACGGCTGCAAATTTTTTGGATATTTATGTACCAGCTTTTCACGTCTAAAGGGTAACATTTTTGCACCATATTATTTGAAAGTTAACTGTAGCAAAGTGAGATTAGATTGAAGTATCTGTGAACTGCTGCAAAATTCAAGTGTTGCCACAGAAGCTCAAAGAGATTTAGGTCTGGACTTTGATTTGGCCATTCACACACATGAATATGCTTTGCTTTAAACCATTCCATTGTTACTTTGGCAGTATATTTAGGGTTGATGTCCTGCTTGAAGGTAAACCTAAGCTACTGCTTCCAACATTTTTAATAAGTCCAGAATAGCCCTGTATTTAGCTTTGCCCATCTTCACTTCAACTGTGTCCATCTTACCTGTCCCTGCTGAAGAACAGGATCCCCACAGCATGGTGCTACAACCAATTTGAATCAATTTCCACTGATAAGGATAATACACACTATGAAGCAATACAATCACAATGGTTCAACAGAAAACTTCATTTGCATCACTACATTACATAGAAAAATAATATTAGAACATTTTAAATATTTAACCCCATCACAAAGCAACTTGTAATATAGTGATGCAAATGATGTTTTTCTGTGTATCATTGTAATTTTATCCCTCCATAGTGTGTATTATCCATAGCAGTGCAAATTGAATTTTACTCTTTGTTTGGATTATTTGCATTTAGGGTTTGTTTCTGAATATCTTTTTTGCAGCAGACGAGAGATAGGCATTAGCACTTTGGTGATTTTTTCACCATCTGTAAAAAAGCTGAAGTTGGAAAGAGGATGGCTTTTACAAATGTATATTGATCCTAAACACATGTCAAAACCCAGAATAGACTAATCTTAAAAGGTGCAACCTGAAGGTTTTACAATAGCTCCCACAGTCTCATGATCTGAACATCTTTGAAAATCTGTTGCTAGACCTCAAAAGAGCAGTGCATGCAAGACGACCCAGGAATCTCACAGAACTGGGAAACTTTTCCAAGGAAGAATGGATGAAAATCCATTTAGTGTTAAATCATCAAGGTGAATGTTTACTTCTTTATTTCTTCTACTTTTCAGTTTACCCGCTGTGTATGACCTAATCTAATGTATAATGTTCTGTCAACTCTACTGTCTTGTCAATTACGCAATTCATGTTATTATTTAAGTTGTGCTCCTGATATCATAATTTCCCACGGGATCAATAAAGCGTATCGTATCGTATTGTAAAATCCCTTAAACAAGAACTGAAAAACTCTTGGCTGGCTACAAAAAGTGTTTACAAGCTGCAATACTTGCCAAAGGGGTTACTACTAGGTATTAATTATGAAGGGTGCACAAACATTTGCATTGGCCCATTTTCGTTTTTTGTTAATTAAAACATTTAAATGATGATTTTCATTTTTGCCTAAAATACAAGGAAAATGTATCATCTTTATAACTTTGTGCCTTTTAGAGATCATTTCATCTTCATCTTGCTTTACGTCATAATAACAGAATTTTTTATTAGGGGTGCCCACATGTTTGCATTCCACTGTACGCACTGACCTAAAGGATAGACTCAAATGATAAAAAGGTGCAATGTAACCCTTGGATCAATAAAAAAAAAAAATTCTTTATTAAATGCCTTCCTTGTAAAAAATAAGATTAAAAGCAATGAGTAAAATTGTCCCTGGATGCCCACAACCTAGAATGTTTATCGAGAAATCTCATAGATGGCATAAAAGCCTATTGTGCAGAAGTTAAGAAATAAGGATGATTACATATGCATGCCTAGGTACAGTTGTATAGCATAAATAAAATATGCATATAGTATAGCATAAAGCCAAACTATGACTCAAGATACAGGTGGTTAAATTGCAGACCTCAGTAATGTAAAATATGTAAGTGATATCACACCATCACTTTATATATTCAGAGGGATAATAGAGGAGTATTTTCGTTAACTATATCAGCAGTTGTAAGAGAAAAGTATATCAATATTGCTTTATATGTAGGTAAGGCATCTATGTTGCACCATATTCTCATATAGTGCTACAGATAATATTTATTTATAGTAAGTTATAATGGAATAGGTAATATAACTTAATATAGAACAATAAATTGTTAACTTATTAAAGTCAAGGCCTGCATCATGTCACTGAAATGCTCTACATGTTGTGCTTAGGGCATAATACATTGAGACCAAAGCATATAGGCAAATGAACTCAATACAATAAAAGCTGAGCTGTAAATGGAGAGTGGAAGTAATGTGGCCCAGCACCAGAAAGCACGTTTCACCGTGCTTTCTCAGGGGGCATGTATAAAGGTTTATGATAGCCCAGCCGTCTTTTATATGATATTAATTTTGCTCATTGCTTTAAATATTGTCTATATATATATACATATATATATATATATATATATATATACACAGTGCAGACCAAAAGTTTGGACACAACTTCTCATTCAAAGAGTTTTCTTTATTTTCATGACTCTAAAAATTGTAGATTCACATTGAAGACATCAAAACTATGAATGAAAACATGTGGAATAAAATACTTAAAAAAGTGTGAAACAACTTAAAATATATCTTATATTCTAGGTTCTCCAAAGTAGCCACCTTTTGCTTTGATTACTGCTTTGCACACTCTTGGCATACTCTTGATGAGCTCCAAGAGGTTGTCACCGGAAATGGTTTTCCAACAGTCTTGAAGGAGTTCCCAGAAATGCTTAGCACGTGTTGGCCCTTTTGCCTTCACTCTGCGGTCCAGCTCACCCCAATCTGATTGGGTTCAGGTCTGGTGACTGTGGAGGCCAGTTCATCTGGCGTAGCATGCCATCACTCTCCTTCATAGTCAAATAGCCCTTACACAGCCTGGAGGTGTGTTTGGGGTCATTGTCCTGTTGAAAAAAAAATGATGGTCCAACTAAACGCAAACCAGATGGAATAGCATGCTGCTGCAAGATGCTGTGGTAGCTATGCTGGTTCAGTATGCCTTCAATTTTTAAATATCCCCAACAGTGTCACCAGCAAAGCACCTCTTCCTCCATGTCACACCTCTTCCTCCACGCTTCACGGTGGGAACCAGGCATGTAGAGTCCATCTGTTCCCTTTTTCTACAAAGACACGGTGGTTGGATCCAAAGATCTCAAATTTGAACTCATCTGACCAAAGCACAGATTTCCACTGGTCTAATGTCCATTCCTTGTGTTCTTTAGCCCAAATAAGTCTCTTCTGCTTGTTGCCTGTCCTTAGCAGTGGTTTCCTTGCAGCTATTCTACCATGAAGGCCTGCTGCACAAAGTCTTCTCTTAACAGTTGGTCTGTACTGTGCATATATGTATATATATATATATATATATATATATATATATATATATATATATATATATATATATATAAATATATATATATATATATATATATATAAATAATTAATTTTTTTTGCATAAATAGAATATGTTGCACTTTTTTATCCTTTGGGTTTACCCATTGAGCCAGTGTGTATGCATAGGTTCTATTACACAGTAGCTATATTAAAGTCTGAATTATGAGTAGCACACGTTTTCATCCCCTGAAAACACATGCTACTCTTCCATTATATACTGCTAAGTAACAATTGCGTAGGCTACCTCTAACCCTAAATACAGTACATATTCAATTAAATATATCTTAATATATCTATAATTATTGTAAGCTCTATTTACAGTAAATATGCCATTCACTATCATAGGGTATACTACATCTGACTCTGCTATCCCTCTTCCATATTACACTAGAGAGCAGTGCCCTTGTTAATTCATTATGACAGCACATTGCAATGGATACTGTAACGTTTTACGTGTCTGATCGTGACTATCATCATTCATTAGAGTAATTCAAAATATTTTAGTCAGATACCACAAAGCACCAGAGACTAGAACATAGATATATACATGAAGTTGAAGATATAGCAGAAAGCGCAGCATCCACGCCAATCATTGAAAGATGACTCCATCGTTTTTTAAACTAGAAGATTTTGCCAATTTGGTTGTTGTGGCTTTTCATCAATAAGGCATAGTTTTCATTGTTTTTCTAAGTAGAAAATTTCAATAACAAAAAGTTATTGCTGTGATAACTTCATTGCTGCCCTGGAGTACACAGTCTGCATAGACCTTGTGCGTAAAAAAAACAGACCTTGATATATCTTTCATTTAATACATATTTTTTAAACAATAAAGCTATTGAAATGCGAACAGATAAAGCTTTATATTTTATTGAACAATTTAGATGAAATAACAGTCACAGAACAATAAATGTTTAATTACAGCTGGAGATATTAATCTATTTTCTTAATATTTATTACTAATACCCTGTGGTCCGTGTGACACCCCGGAACGATGAACAGCAGCTCACCTGCGTCATGCGGCCGCCGCCGGCTATGTGAAGGAAGGAGGTGGGCGGGATGTTTACGTCCCGCTCATCTCCGCCCCTCCGCTTCCATTGGCCGGCGGCCGTGTGACGTTGCTGTGACGCCGAACATCCCTCCCACTCCAGGAAGTGGACGTTCGCCGCCCACAGCGAGGTCGCACGAGAGGTAAGTATGTGTGACGGGGGTTACTGACTTTGTGCGACACGGGCAGCGATTTGCCCGTGACGCAAAAAGGAAGGGGCCGGGTACAATCGATTGTGAAATTGCACAATCGGTCGTACCGTGTAAAGCAGCCTGTCACTGGATCCAGCGGTGGCCGCGGGTAACCTCAGTGACAGATCAGCTGTAATTTACAGATTAATCATGGAAGGTGTCTCATAGACGCCTGACATGATTAATCTAGGACTTATTGGCAGCTATGGGCTGCCAATAACTCCTTATTACCCCGATTTGCCAACGCACCAGGGTAAATCGGGAAGAGCCGGGTACTGTCCCAGAAATGTCGCATATAATGTATGCGGCAATTCTGGGCGGCTGTTGGCTGATATTGTTAGGCTGGGGGGCTCCCCATAACGTTGAGCTCCCCATCCTGAGGATACCAGCCTTCAGCCGTATGGCTTTATCTGGCTGGTTTTAAAATTGGGGGGGACCGCACGCCGTTTTTTTTAATTATTTAATTATTTATTTTACTACACAGTATAGACACGCCCACCGGCTGCTGTGATTGGGTGCAGTGTGACACCTGTCACTCAGCGTGGGGGGCGTGTCTCACTGTAACCAATCATAGGCGCCGGTGGGCGGGGTAAGCAGGGGATACGAGATTGTTTAATGGGCGGCCGGCTTTTTCAAAACAGTAAAAGCCGCCGGAGCAGTGTGAATGCCGTGCAGCGCTGGGGATCGGGGATTGGTGAGTATATGAGAGAGGGCTGCTCAATTCACTTACTCAGGAGTTTAGCGGTCACCGGTGAGTCTTCACTGGTGACCGCTAATCAGGACGCGACACAGACAGAGCCGCAGCATGACAATGAAGTCGGGTGAGGTTCACCCGAGTTCACTCTGACAGTGCGGCTCTGTCTGTGTCTGCTGTGAACTACCATTCACCGCTGCTACATGGCTGTCTGTGTCTGCTGTCAGCGGCCATGTAGCAGAGCTGAATGGCAGATGACATAGTAAAAACGCATCCCTACACATTACACACGCTTGTCAAGTCAATAAATAAAAAAAAAAAAGCGTGCCCAATGCATACGTCACGGAACACATGATCTAAAGGATCGCACACAAAATTGATCAATTTAACATAGGCTACTAACGCACGTGTGACAGCAAATGAACGACCTACGTGCAATCTCATTCAATCGCATATGCGACCTGGGCGTGTCACATCGCATACGAGATCGCACACCTAATTGTAAGGTGTAAAGCTGGCTTAAGAAGCCAGGATTGCACTGCTTGATTGGCCAAAGCCAGGATCAACTGTTGGCTGGCCAAAAGGCCTTTTTTTGAAAAAGAGAAAAAAAAGTTAGTTGCTACAGATCTAACTGGGGCCTCATTTATGCGAATTTCTGCAGAGTCACAGAGTCAGATCGTTCTAGTAGCCTATAGTAAAAAGAGTGTGTCTTTTAGCATTGAAGCTGCTGAGGTAAAGTGAAAGCTGAGCTCTGATTTGTTGTTATGAACAGCTAGACCCACATCAAGCATAATCTATAATCTTTTGTTCACTATATAATGCTAATCATCTTCTTCGGTCTGAAGAAGAATCGGCGTGTGCGCAGTGCTATGTTCACATCACCTCTGTCCACCCCCACTGGTCATGGTCAGGAAGGGGAGAGACGAGGAACCGCCCTTCCACATCACACTCGTCATAGGGAGAGAGGTCAGCGGCGTGCGGACATCACATGAACTGAAAGGACTGCGCCTGTACAGAGAGGCTGCTGTCCAGATTCCTGTGGTGCAAGGCACAGGCTGTGCAGGCTGTGGTTGCAGGATGCAGTGGTTTCGCATCTGGTTCTCCAGTGAGGCTGCACAGTGCTTTATGTTGAAAGATACCAGTATTTGTGCTTCAAAGCAGGACGCCCATGAAGCAGGAGATGGAGGATCTGCTAAAGCAAGTACAGCAGTACAGGGGCTAGATGAGGTCATAGTGGTGCACACTGTTGCTCTCTGTTATCTGCCAATACACAAACACACATGCAGCCAATTCACTGTCGTTACCTACACCAGAAACTACAGGCTGCTGCTCTTTGTTATTGACAATAAACACATATTTATATACATTTTCATTAATTATGTTCAATATATATATACATATATATATATATATATATATATATATATATATATCACACATGAGACTAACAGGGTTTAACAAAATACCCAGAAACCCCCAGTAGGTGTAACAACACATAGGGTACACATGGGTCATGATACAACAGAGGTCCCTGGCAATAGGGGGAGAGGATTGGGGTCACCACCTGCACTTATGTGCTGCTGAGCCCTGCACTACCTGACATCCCTATATGGGATCTTTCAACATATTGTCGACCATGTTCCTAGTTCCTAAGCCCTCGCTTGCCCTAAACTCTTTCTGAGTAGTAAGCAGGCTGACAAGATCACTAGTCGCGCTACTAAAGTACAGAAATACAAGGGTAGGAAAACAGACAGGAAAAATAGATATGAAAAGGGAAAACCCTCTAGGCAACATCAGTGCAGCTGACATTACCGCTGCACACAACAGACAGCACAAACTTTTTCCAGAACAGGCTCCTTCGAAAGTGGACCACATAGAAATGAGAATTCAGTTTCTATCACAGGCATCATGTGATCAAGCATATGATCTTAAATAGTGAATGAAAGTGAGCTCAAAGAGCTGCACCTGAGATTGAAAACTACATCCAAAAGCCAAGCGAAAAATGGTGCTTTATCCTTGCAGCACCACTAGCAAGAAGATTTATTCAAGTTAAGGCTGCTTTACATGCAACGACGTATCTAATGATATGTCGTCGGGGTCACGGAATTCGTGACGCACATCCGGCCTTGTTACCGACGTCGTTGCATGTGAAACCTACGAGCGACTGCTAACGATCAGAAATACTCACCAAATCGTTGATTGTTGGCACATCTTTCATCTTCCAAATGTCATTGCTCATGCTGGACGCAGGTTGTTCATCGTTCCTGAGGCAGCGCACATCGCTACGTGTGAGACCCCAGGAAAGACGAACAACAGTGTTCCAGCATGCTCCAGCAACGAGGTGGGAGTGACGTGAATGCGGCTGCTCTCCGCCCCTCCACTTCTATTGGTGGCCCCCTGATTGACGTCTCTGTGACGCCGCACGAATCGCCCCCTTAAAAAAGAAGTTGTTTGCCGGCCACAGTGACATTGCTATGAAGGTAAGTCCGTTTGACCCGTCCTAGTGATATTGTTCGCCAGGGGCTGCGATTTGCCCGTGAAACACAAACTACGGGGGTGGGTGCAATCGCTAGCGACATTGCTAGTGATATCGCAGAGTTTAAAGCAGCCTTAACAGCAGTGAATCTTTTAGCAGTGAGGTGCTGTGACCTTCTTATACTGGACTTGCTCTAGGTCTCCTCTGGGTGGAACACACTCATGATAATATAATGTTGAATGTGTCCTTCTGTCCCATGCCAAGATTGAACCGTTTGTTCACATTGTAGATCAATTCTTCAATAAAAGGCGCTGGAGTCAGAGTGTGTGCATACCACCAACTCAAGCTCCACTTCATTGAAGACAATGTCTCTGTGAATATGACCAGTCACCAGTTTGATGATTTTAACAGACACAGTGTCTTCAATAAAATGGGACTGGAATTGGTGGTATGTGCACACGCTGACTCTTGTGCCAATTTATTGAAGAATTCAACTAGAACGTGAACATAACACTGCACACATGCCAGCCATAGGGATGATGGCGGCAGCCATGGTGCAAAATTTAAATAAAAGGGAGAAAAGCACCCAGGAGAGAAATAGATAAAAAAGACTCCACCCCCAAATCCTTCCCTGATACAAAACCATCGACACTTGGACATAGAATAAGTTCAATAGCTAGAATGTATATAAGTTGGAGCTGGCAAAATAAAAGAAAACCAAATCTCATGACTGACCTCTCATGCCACCTCACTGTCCTGTCCTCTTCTATTTGTGGTTGTGCATCACATCTCCAGCTTTTTCATTATAGACCAGGACATCCAGCTATGCTCATACCTTAGAGATCACTATGTTCTGTAAGATTGCAATGTTGTGAATGCAATATGTGTACTGTAACCTCTGAGGAAAGGACATGGACAATAGTCCTGACATATAGCAAGGAGGCTGGAGATACGGCACACAACAGCAAGTACCGGATGGTGAGCAACAGGGCGGCCAGAGAGAGGAGCAATTGAGTAATAGTTTTTTTATGTTTGACATTTGTAACTATGAGTTGTATATAACTCAGATGTTCATAACACAAGGACTTCCTATATATCTCCAGTTTTTTGAATCAGGAGTATGTCAATCATTTCTGTATTTTTGATGCATTTTTCCATTGGTGTCAATGAAAAGCTTATTTTACTGTTTAAAAACCCCTACATAGGGAGTGATGCAGCATGGGTTGCAGGTATGCAGGGCAGGGAATTAAGTTTTCACCCCTTAAAGGAACATTTAGACTGGCTGATGCTCAATCCTGAGTATCAGCCAGTCTAAACTACCTAGTAACCACATAGCCATTGAGCAAAAAAATTTGTGAAATAAAATTATTTTTTTATCTCTTTCCAACATATGATGTAATAGTAGTTAGTATTTTGTCTGCCTGTATTGGAGACAGGCTCAGGATTTGTGTTACTAAACAATCATATACCTCTAACATCACTGACAGAGGCATTTTATGTGCGCAGTTCATTGACAGGATTACAGGTCGTGATGAGTTGCCAAGACACCCCGTGTTCTGATGAAAAGCCCCATACCTGTCATGAAGGTGCTTCAGAGGCGAGTATGATTTTTACTGTATACTACAATTCTGTTATAAAGGATCAAACTATTACAGGTTCAAATCCCTGAATGGGGCTAAAAATTAAAGAATACAATTTTTTAAAATATACTAAAAAATATAAAAATTTGATTTAACTTTCTTTTCTCCCATTAACACTAGAAGTCCCAGAGAGGGGTCCTTTAACATTTCTACCTTTCGAACCCAGAGACGGGTCGAATGACCTGAAGGATTTTAGCTAACATCCTACAATCACCATCTTTTGTTCTGTAATTAAGGCCATTACTGTCGCACCATAGGAGGTTGTTGTTTTACATTGAGTTTAGCCATTTAGTTTCTAGTTAGTTCTAAGTACTAAGTACAAGGAGTCATTTGACCCTCTTTCGGGACTTCAGGGGGGAGCTCGAAATTTCTGGGACTTCTAGTGTTAAAAAATAAGGAAATGAAAATTACACATTTCTATCATTGCATTTGTAAAAGTCTGTTCTTTTAAAATCTAAAATTATGGTAAATGACATAAAGAGAAAAAAATGCAAAAATTGTAGTTTTTTGGTAGCTAAAAAATGAGAATTTATCAAAACACCATATCTATGCCATTTCTATATTTTTGTAAGCATTTTCTTCTTAATTTCTTAGTACCATTTGGGGACTTGAACCTATAGTTGTCTGTTTTCTGGTACTATATACTGCAGTTCCAATACTATTGTAGTGTATAGCTAATTTTATCGTCTTTAGTTAGGCTTAATGATTTGTCAAGAGATGAGCGAATCCATGAAAGTTCAGCTCCGTCAGACTTTACATAAAGTTCAGTTTGGGATCTGGACTTGACCTGAACCCCAATGGAGGTTACTAATTGGGCAGTTCGGGTCTCCGCCCACATGCACCCAACCATAAACAGATCACTTCCGAGAGTGGGCGGGTTTGTGGGTTTTTTCAAATTTTTTTTAGTTACACACTACATCGGAGCATGCTGTTGTTACCCCCAGTTTATACCGTTCAGACACTGCAAGCAGCTCGCACTGGGCTGAGGACCGAGCACAGCTATGCTCCTTCGAGTGGTTGTCAAACGTATAGCAACCAAACTCCGAACCCGAACTCTGTTTTTTTTGTTAAGTCTGTGTTTGGTACGAACACCGAACCTCGAGTTCTCTCATCTCCATTTGTCAGTAAGGCCCCATACGTGTTAGACTATTGGCTAAATCCACCACTATGAGCAAGATTAGTTGACCATCATCCAGTGTGCTTATACGGACTGCAACTCTTTCCCTTACCCTAGTCCTAACACTAATCCTAGTCTGAACCCTCATCCTAATACTTATCCCAGTCCTAAACCTAGTCCTAATACTAATCTCAGTCCTAATCCTAATCCTTGTCCTAACACTAACCCTAGTCCTAAAGGCCCCTTTACACACAGAGATAAATCTTTGGCAGATCTATGGTTGCAGTGAAATCATGGACATATTGTTGCATTTGTACACAGCCACAAACCTGGCACTGATTGTCCACAATTTCACTGCAATCACAGATCTGCCGCAGATTTATCTCTGTGTGTAACGTGGCCTTTACACTAATGCTAGTCATAACCCTAATTCTAACCCTAATCCTAGTCCTAACACTAATCCTAGTCCTAAAACTAATCATAGTCCTAACCCTAATCATAGTCCTAACAGTAATCATCGTCCTATACCTAATCCTAGTCCTAGACCTACCCTAATCATAGTGCTAACCCTAATCATTGTCCTAACCTCACTTTTAGTTTTAACACTAATCATAGTCCTAACTCTAGTCATGGTTCGAAAACGTCAGGGTGTGTAGCAAAAAAGAAATGCCAGACTAATCTAATTTCCTTCTAAGATGGAATCACTGACTGAGTGGATCAGGGAAGTGCCTAAGATATAGTGTATCTTAACTTTAGAAAAGCATTTGACAAAGTATTCATATTATCCTTATTGAAAAAAATAAAGTATGGGATTCACAAGGCTACAGTTATGTGAATTCATAACTGTCTCAGTGATCGTACTCAAAAAGTGGTAATAAGTAGTTACATCTTACATTGGAAGAGTGTTTCCAGTGGGGCTACACAAGGCTTTGTCTTGACCCCAGGGTTATTCAACATTTTAATAAATGATATTGATAAGGGAATTGTAGGTATATTAAACTAATTTGCAGATGATGCAAAACTAGGAGGAATAGCTAACACTAGAGAAGAATTGAAAAGGATTCAAAAGGATCTAGATATTCTGGAATAATGGGCAGCGAATAATAGAATAGTATTTAACAGGGCGAAATGCAAAATCTACATCTGTGTAAGAAAAACAAAAAAAAATCTACACAATGGGGAAATAGAAAGAGGCAACCACATGTGTGAAAAAAAACTTGGGTATACTAATACGACACAGATTGCACATCGGTCAATAGTGTGATGCAGCAGCATAAGGCAAACACAGTTCTGGGATGTATCAAGAGAAACAAAGATTCTAAATCACGTGAAGTAATTATTTACCTCTAATTCTCATTGGTCATACTTTATATAGTATTTTGTGTCCAGTTCTGGGCACCACATTTAAAAAAAATAAAAAAATAAAAAAAATAAAAAAATTGGAACAAGTTCAGAGAAAAGTTACCAGGATGGTGAGCGTACTGCACACTATGTTCTACCAGGAAAGGTTAAAGGATCTGGGAATGTTTAGCTTGCAATAAAGAAAGCTGATTTGACTTAATAACTTTTTGATATGTGATTGTCCATTTAATTGCAAGCAGTGTCTATATTTTCTATTGAATCTGTATCCTATCGGAGTTTCTTTTAGCAATAGTTGGGGACCAACATATATGATGAAAAATAATTGTGCTCTAAGAAAAAAGTGAGAAAAATGTACTCCTTGCCAATTGTATACAATGTTATGGCATACTTTGAGGTGAAATGTTGTGTAGCTTTGATACGTTTCTCTCCCATTTTTGCTATGTTGGGAATACAAACTTATACATACACACATTCAGCTTTATATATTTATATATTAGATATACTGTATATAGATGCTGTATATATATATATATATATATATATATATATATATATATATATAGACTAGCTGTACTACCCAGCTTTGCCCGGGTTAATAACTGCTGTTAACAAAATAGAATGTATTAACAAAAATGCATTCTGCACACAAAAACCACAAACCAAATAGATATCTATAAATGTAATTATTAAAAGGCAAAAACTAAGCGAATAGAAGCATTTCACAATATATATTTCAACACCACAGATATTCCACACAGATTTAATATCCTATGACCTCACACATACTGAGAATGTCCTTTGTTGCCTATATTAACCAATCAGAGCTCAGAATAATTAACTGTAGCAAAATAGAAGCTAAGCTGTGATTGGTTGCTATTGGCAGCCTGATAAATCTCCAGGCAACAGAAAGCCCTCCCCCCTGACAGTATATATTAGCTCACACATACACATAATAGACAGGTCATGTGACTGACAGCTGCCGTATTTCCTATGTGGTACATTTGTTGTTCTTGTAGTTTGGCTGCTTATTAATCAAATTTTTATTTTTGAAGGATAATACCAGGCTTGTGTGTGTTTAGGGTGATTATGTGGTGAGGTTGGTGTATGTGTGGTGAGATGAATGCTGAGGGTGGTATATGTGTTCAAGCACGTGGTAGTGTGTGGCGCATTTTGTGTGTGTGTTCATATCCCCGAGTGTGGTGAGTATCCCATGTCGGGGCCCCACCTTAGCAGCTGTATGGTATATACTCTTTGGCGCCATCGCTCTCATTCTTTAAATCCCACTTGTTCACATCTGGCAGCTGTCAATTTGCCCCCAACACTTTTCGTTTCACTTTTTCCCCATTATGTAGATAGGGGCAAAATTGATGGGTAAATTGGAACGCGTGGGGTTAAAATTTCGCCTCACAACATAGCACCCGGTGCTGCCCAGGATAGTAACTGTCTCTCTGTTTCTCTCCCATGCTCTTTCTGTCTCCCCCTCTGTATATATCTCTCTATCTCTTTGTCTGTCTGTCTCTTTCCCTGTCTGTCTCTTTCTCCGTCTGTCTCAATCTCTTTCCCTGTCTATCTATCTCCTTCCCTGTCTGTCACTTTCCCGGTCTGTCACTTTCCCTGTCTGTCACTTTCCGTCCCTTTCCCTGTCTGTCACTTTCCCTGTCTGTCACTTTCCCTGTCTGTCACTTTCCCTGTCTGTCTCTTTGTCTGTGTCTGTCTCTTTGTCTGTGTCTGTCTCTTTGTCTGTGTTTGTCTCTTTCCCTGGCTGCATTGTGACACGCCAGCATTCCATATAAGGGCGTGGCTGCGCATTCTTCTGAAGTTCCGGCTGCACTGTGGCTCCCAGCTCCATTCGCTTTAATGGAGGCAGGTTTTTTGGCGAATAACTGTAAAGAGCGGGGTTAAAATTTCCCCTCGAAACATAGCCTATGACGCTCTTGGGGTCAAGAAGTGTGAGTGTGCAAAATTTTGTGGCTGTAGCTGCGACGGTACGGATGCCAATCCCGGACATACACACATACACACACACATTCAGCTTTATATATTAGATATATATACAGTTAGGTCCAGAAATATTTGGACAGTGACACAAGTTTTGTTATTTTAGCTGTTTACAAAAACATGTTCAGAAATACAATTATATATATAATATGGGCTGAAAGTGCACACTCCCAGCTGCAATATGAGAGTTTTCACATCCAAATCGGAGAAAGGGTTTAGGAATCATAGCTCTGTAATGCATAGCCTCCTCTTTTTCAAGGGACCAAAAGTAATTGGACAAGGGACTCTAAGGGCTGCAATTAACTCTGAAGGCGTCTCCCTCATTAACCTGTAATCAATGAAGTAGTTAAAAGGTCTGGGGTTGATTACAGGTGTGTGGTTTTGCATTTGGAAGCTGTTGCTGTGACCAGGCAACATGCGGTCTAAGGAACTCTCAATTGAGGTGAAGCAGAACATCCTGAGGCTGAAAAAAAAGAAAAAATCCATCAGAGAAATAGCAGACATGCTTGGAGTAGCAAAATCAACAGTCGGGTACATTCTGAGAAAAAAATAATTGACTGGTGAGCTTGGGAACTCAAAAAGGCCTGGGCGTCCATGGATGACAACAGTGGTGGATGATCGCCGCATACTTTCTTTGGTGAAGAAGAACCCATTCACAACATCAACTGAAGTCCAGAACACTCTCAGTGAAGTAGGTGTATCTGTCTCTAAGTCAACAGTAAAGAGAAGACTCCATGAAAGTACATACAAAGGGTTCACATCTAGATTCAAACCATTCATCAATTCCAAAAATAGACAGGCCAGAGTTAAATTTGCTGAAAAACACCTCATGAAGCCAGCTCAGTTCTGGAAAAGTATTCTATGGACAGATGAGACCAAGATCAACCTGTACCAAAATGATGGGAAGAAAAAAGTTTGGAGAAGAAAGGGAACGGCACATGATCCAAGGCACACCACATCCTCTGTAAAACATGGTGGAGGCAACGTGATGGCATGGGCATGCATGGCTTTCAATGGCACTGGGTCACTTGTGTTTATTGATGACATAACAGCAGACAAGAGTAG
The DNA here is from genome assembly GCF_048569485.1 of Anomaloglossus baeobatrachus. Classification (NCBI taxonomy): domain Eukaryota; kingdom Metazoa; phylum Chordata; class Amphibia; order Anura; family Aromobatidae; genus Anomaloglossus; species Anomaloglossus baeobatrachus. The sequence continues at coordinate 478,881,920 of NC_134355.1, forward strand.
CCGGATGAATTCTGAAGTGTACCGGGATATACTTTCAGCCCAGAGTCAGCCAAATGCCGCAAAGTTGATCGGACGGTGCTTCATAGTACAGATGGACAATGACCCCAAGCATACAGCCAAAGCTACCCAGGAGTTCATGGGTGCAAAAAAGTGGAACATTCTGCAGTGGCCAAGTCAATCACCAGATCTTAACCCAATTGAGCATGCATTTCACTTGCTCAAATCCAGACTTAAGACGGAAAGACCCACAAACAAGCAAGACCTGAAGGCTGCGGCTGTAAAGGCCTGGCAAAGCATTAAGAAGGAGGAAACCCAGCGTTTGGTGATGTCCATGGGTTCCAGACTTAAGGCAGTGATTGCCTCCAAAGGATTCGCAACAAAATATTAAAAATAAAAATATTTTGTTTGGGTTTGGTTTATTTGTCCAATTACTTTTGACCTCCTAAAATGTGGAGTGTTTGTAAAGAAATGTGTACAATTCCTACAATTTCTATCAGATATTTTTGTTCAAACCTTCAAATTAAACGTTACAATCTGCACTTGAATTCTGTTGTAGAGGTCTCATTTCAAATCCAATGTGGTGGCATGCAGAGCCCAACTCGCGAAAATTGTGTCACTGTCCAAATATTTTTGGACCTAACTGTATATGTATACTAGCTGTACTACCTGGCTTTGCCTGGGTTAATAACTGCTGTTAACAAAATAGAATGTATTAACAAAAATGTGATCTGCACACAAAAACCACAAAACAAATAGATATAAATGTAATTATGTCTGTCTCCCCCTCTGTATATACAGTTAGGTCCAGAAATATTTGGACAGTGACACAATTTTCGCGAGTTGGGCTCTGCATGCCACCACATTGGATTTGAAATGAAACCTCTACAACAGAATTCAAGTGCAGAATGTAACGTTTAATTTGAAGGTTTGAACAAAAATATCTGATAGAAATTATAGGAATTGTACACATCTCTTTACAAACACTCCACATTTTAGGAGGTCAAAAGTAATTGGACAAATAAACCAAACCCAAACAAAATATTTTTATTTTCAATATTTTGTTGCGAATCCTTTGGAGGCAATCACTGCCTTAAGTCTTGAACCCATGGACATCACCAAACGCTGGGTTTCCTCCTTCTTAATGCCTTGCCAGGCCTTTACAGCCACAGCCTTCAGGTCTTGCTTGTTTGTGGGTCTTTCCGTCTTAAGTCTGGATTTGAGCAAGTGAAATGCATGCTCAATTGGGTTAAGATCTGGTGATTGACTTGGCCATTGCAGAATGTTCCACTTTTTTGCACTCATGAACTCCTGGGTAGCTTTGGCTGTGTGCTTGGGGTCATTGTCCGTCTGTACTATGAAGCGCTGTCCGATCAACTTTGCGGCATTTGGCTAAATCTGGGCTGAAAGTATATCCCGGTACACTTCAGATTTCATCCGGCTACTCTTGTCTGCTGTTATGTCATCAATAAACACAAGTGACCCAGTGCCATTGAAAGCCATGCATGCCCATGCCATCACGTTGCCTCCACCATGTTTTACAGAGGATGTGGTGTGCCTTAGATCATGTGCCGTTCCCTTTCTTCTCCAAACTTTTTTCTTCCCATCATTCTGGTACAGGTTGATCTTTGTCTCATCTGTCCATAGAATACTTTTCCAGAACTGAGCTGGCTTCATGAGGTGTTTTTCAGCAAATATAACTCTGGCCTGTCTATTTTTGGAATTGATGAATGGTTTGCATCTAGATGTGAACCCTTTGTATTTACTTTCATGGAGTCTTCTCTTTACTGTTGACTTAGAGACAGATACACCTACTTCACTGAGAGTGTTCTGGACTTCAGTTGATGTTGTGAACGGGTTCTTCTTCACCAAAGAAAGTATGTTTTTTGTATTTTCCATGTCATCATCCATGGCCTGCTGCAGCTGCTGTGCAGGGGCTAATCAATCATATGCTAATCATCTTGTGTGTAGGCTCTGCCACTGAGCATATGTGCTGCCGAAGCTAGCACAGTTGATTGTTTTTTGTATTTTCCATGTCATCATCCATGGCCTGCTGCAGCTGCTGTGCAGGGGCTAATCAATCATATGCTAATCATCTTGTGTGTAGGCTCTGCCACTGAGCATATGTGCTGCCGAAGCTTCGGCAGCACATATGCTCAGTGGCAGAGCCTACACACAAGATGATTAGCATATGATTGATTAGCCCCTGCACAGCAGCTGCAGCAGGCCATGGATGATGACATGGAAAATACCAAAGAAAGTATGCGGCGATCATATACCACTGTTGTCATCCGTGGATGCCCAAGCCTTTTTGAGTTCCCAAGCTCACCAGTCAATTCCTTTTTTCTCAGAATGTACCCGACTGTTGATTTTGCTTCTCCAAGCATGTCTGCCATCTCTCTGATGGATTTTTTCTTTTTTTTCAGCCTCAGGATGTTCTGCTTCACCTCAATTGAGAGTTCCTTAGACCGCATGTTGTCTGGTCACAGCAACAGCTTCCAAATGCAAAACCACACACCTGTAATCAACCCCAGACCTTTTAACTACTTCATTGATTACAGGTTAATGAGGGAGACGCCTTCAGAGTTAATTGCAGCCCTTAGAGTCCCTTGTCCAATTACTTTTGGTCCCTTGAAAAAAAAAGGAGGCTATGCATTACAGAGCTATGATTCCTAAACCCTTTCTCCGATTTGGATGTGAAAACTCTCATATTGCAGCTGGGAGTGTGCATTTTCAGCCCATATTATATATATAATTGTATTTCTGAACATGTTTTTGTAAACAGCTAAAATAACAAAACTTGTGTCACTGTCCAAATATTTCTGGACCTAACTGTATCTCTCTGTCTCTGTCTCTCTCTCTTTGCCTGTCTGTCTCTTTCCCTGTCTGTCGCTGACTGTGTCTGTCTTTTTCTCCGTCTGTCTCTATCTCTTTCCCTGTCTGTCCCTTTCCCTGTCTTTCTCTTTCCCTCTCTTTCCCTGTCTGTCTCTTTCCCTCTTTCCCTCTGTCCCTTTCCCTGTGTCTGTCTCTTTGTCTGTCTCTTTACCTGTCCTTGTCTGTCTCTTACCCTGTCTGTCTCTTTCCCTCTAATATATAAAGCTGAATGTGTGTGTGTATGTGTGTGTGTGTGTGTGTGTGTGTGTCCGTGTCCGGGATTGGCATCTGCACCGTCACAGCTACAGCCACAAAATTTTGCACACTCACACGTCTGGACCCCGATAGTGTCATAGGCTATGTTGTGAGGCGAAATTTTAACCCCGCGCATTCCAATTTACCAATCAATTTTGCCCCAATCTACATAATGGGGAAAAAGTGAAACGAAAAGTGTATCCGCACCGTCGCATTTACAATCATGAAATTTTGCACAGACACCTCATGTGACCCAGGCAACATCGTAGACTATGTTTTGACAGGAAATTTTAACCCTGCGCTTTCCAGTTACTCTACAAAAAACAAAACGAAAGTGAAACGAAAAGTGTATCCGCACCGTCGCATTTACAATCACGAAATTTTGCACAGACACCTCATGTGACCCTTGGAACATCGTAAACTATGTTTTGATAGGAAAAATTAACCCCACGCTTTCCAGTTACTCTGCAAAAACATGCCTCCATTAAAGTAAATGGAGCCTGGAACTGCAAGTTATTAGTAGGAGCTGTGATTGGTTGCTATAGGAACAAAAGACATTCATAGTATAAGAAGCTTATATGTGAGGTAATAAGATGTCAGTGGGGAGACGGATAGAGAGGGACAGACAAAGAGACAGACAGAGAGACAGACAGAGACAGACAGGGAAAGAGACAGACAGAGACAAATGGTGAAAGAGACAGACAGAGACAAACGGTGAAAGAGACAGACAGAGACAGATGGTGAAAGAGACAGACAGAGACCGACAGACCTGGAAAGATACAGACCTGGAAAGAGACAGACCTGGAAAGAGACAGATAGAGAAAGACCTGGAAAGAGACAGACCTGGAAAAAGACAGACCTGGAAAGAGACAGATGGGGAAAGAGATGGATGGGGAAAGAGACAGACAGACATGCAGACAGGGACAGAGACAGGCAGACAGGGAAGGAGGATACAGCCAGAGAGACAGACAAAGATAGATGGGGAAAGACACAGACCTAGATAGAGACAGACAAGGAAAGAGAGAGACAGAGACAGGCAGACAGAGAAAGAGACAGACAGGAAAAAAAGCAGACAAAGAGACAGACGGGGAAAGAGACAGACCTGAGAAAGAGACAGACCTAGAAAGAGACAGATGGGGAAAAAACAGAGAGATAGAGACAGACAAAAAAAAAGAGACAGACAGAGACAGGCAAACGGGGAAAGAGACAGACGGGGAAAGAGACAGACCTGGAAAGAGACAGACCTGGAAAGAGACAGACGGAGCACATTACTTGGCCAATTTAGTTAAATCTGTAATATCTGTGGTGTTGAAATCTATGTTGTGAAATGCTTCTATTAGCTTAGTTTTTGCCTTTTAATAATTACAATTCTATTTGTTTTGTGGTTTTTGTGTGCAGAATACATTTTTGTCAATACAGTCTATTTTGTTAACAGCAGTTATTAACCCGGGTGAAGCCGGGTAGTACAGCTAGTATATATACATATATATATATATATATATACATGTATATATATATATATATATATATATATATATATATATATATATATAGCTGAATGTGTGTATGTATGTATGTGTGTGTGTTTATGTCCGGGATTGGCATCTGCACCGTCGCAGCTACAGCCACAAAATTTTGCACGTTCACACGTCTGGACCCCGAGAGCGTCATAGGCCATGTTGTGAGGTGAAATTTTAACCCCGCGCGTTCCAATTTACCAATCAATTTTGCCCCTATCTACATAATGGGGAAAAAGTGAAACGAAAAGTGTATCTGCACCGTCGCATTTACAATCATGAAATTTTGCACAGACACCTCATGTGACCCAGGGAACATCGTAGACTATGTTTTGACAGGAAATTTTAACCCTGCGCTTTCCAGTTACTCTAAAAAAAACATGCCTCCATTAAAGTAAATGGAGCCTGGAACTACAGGTTATTAGTAGGAGCTGTGATTGGTTGCTATAGGAACAAAAGACATTCATAGTATAAGAAGCTTATATGTGAGGTAATAAGATGTCGGTGGGGAGACGGATAGAGAGAGACAAACAGAGACAGACAGAGAGAGAGACAGACCTGGAAAGAGGGAGACAGAGACAGACCTGGAAAGAGACAAACAGAGATACAGACCTGGAAAGAGACAGACAGAGACAGACCTGGAAAAAGACAGACCTTGGAAGAGACAAACCTGGAAAGAGACAGATGGAGCACATTACTTGGCCAATTTAGTTAAATCTGTGTGGAATATCTGTGGTGTTGAAAAATATGTTGTGAAATGCTTCTATTAGCTTAGTTTTTGCCTTTTAATAATTACATTTCTATTTGTTTTGTGGTTTTTGTGTGAAGAATACATTTTTGTTAATACATTTTGTTAACAGCAGTTATTAACCCGGGCAAAGCCGGGTAGTACAGCTAGTAAATTTTATATATATATATATTTTATATATATATATATATATATATATATATATATATATATATATATATATATATATATATATATATATATATATATATATATATTTATATCCATATCTATATATATATCTATATATATATATATAGATATATATATATATATATATATATATATATATATCTATATATATATATATAGATATATATATATATATATATCTATATATATATATATATACATACAAATGTATTTACATGAATGTGTATTTATCTACACACTGTATGTACACACATAGTATATACATGCAGGTTTAGTTACTCTTCAGTGTTGCAATATCTGGCAATGCTTTTGCCTATTACCATCATTGTGTAAAATAAAAAAATTCTCAAACTCATTAGGTATTAACTCGTGCATGTGCAAACCATAAGATTTTTTTTGGAAACAATATCATTTACAAGGCTAACAGCCATGCATTTTTATATTATTATATATAAACACTTTATAAAAGTTAAATACCACCATGGCATATGCATGAATAACATTGCATGTCAAAGCAAGGACTCATTAATTTATTTTGTTCAAATCAAAGTTTATTAGAATAGAAGAAGATAATCAAACAATTGCACAGCGCGCAGGCTGAGGGTATATATCCAAGCTAGCTGCTAAAAACACAACAGTTCTTTGACTACACCTGCGCCACTGGCGACCAAAAATAACAAGTACAATTCGTATGTGTTTGAAATAGGAAGAACAAGTTGAAAAAAAAGAGATAAAGAAGAGGAGGTGGAAGAAGAATTTAGAGACAGTAAAGACAACAGAAACGTGGGAAAGTAAGATGAAAGGGGAAGGGTACAAAGAGTTCCCACCCGAGTGGACGCGCCCTCCTACATCAAAACCACATTTTCAAGGCTAACCTAGGTACAGAAATAAGAGAATGGAAAATTACCTACATGCCTGCCCCCCCGTGAATCCATAAACCCATATCCGGTGAGTCCCTGAACATGATCCACGGGGCCCACGTAGCATCAACTTTGTCCTTGTTGCCGAGTGTCTGACCTATCAAGGTCTCCATCCTGAAGATCTCGTTGCACTCTGCTATGAATTCATCCCGTGATGGGATTCTAGTTTGCTTCCAATATCTTGGAATTAGGTTTCTGGCAGCTGTTAAAAAATGTCTTAATAAACCTTTCCTAAACCCTGAAGCAGAAACATTCCCGAGGGACAGGAGAGCTAACTCTTTTGTGGGCCGGATCTGCCTCATTAATTTATTATTCTTTAACTCGCTTACATAGTACCATTAATTTGCACAGCACTTTACAGACATCATAACTACAGTCCACATTGGGGGCTCATAACATACTTTACGTATTAGTATATCTTCAGGGTTTGGGAGGAAACTGGAGAAACTGGAGGAAACCCACCAAACATGGAGAGAATATACAGGGTCTCAAACATAACCCAGGACATCAGTATTGCAAAGCTACAGTGCTTACCATTAAATCATAAGAATGCAGCAGAGCATAGCGTATGCATGTTAACAAACCATAGTGCCATTATATGGTGTTGGCATAGCCCACTGTATTTTGATGGTATTTATCTCTAGCTTATCTAGCATCTACTGTATTTCATACTTACCAACATTAGCAAGAAAGTAATGCTCAGGAATCGTATCACAATATCCTCCTTTAAGGCTGTGTGCGCACGTACATGCTGACATTTTTGCAGTGATTTGACAGCACATGTGCTCTTCAAATCGCTGCGGAAACACTGCTTAATGGATGCAGTATTTCAGCAGAATAGATACCGATTTCATGCTCTCGGGATGCTGCTTCTCCCATAGACAGAGTGGGAGATGTATCCAAAGCTCACGATATAAGTGATATGCTGCATTTTTGAACTCATGGATTTGGATTAAAATTTCAGCATGCAAATTGTTGTGTTCCAAAAAGCATCGTGCACACAGATTATGCACAATCTACATAGATTGTGCTGCAGAATGTATGCATTTACGCTGCAGTGCAAGACACTGTGTAAATGCATGCAATACGCACATGTGTGTACATGCCCTAAATGTGATTTTTGCCAAGACCCTTACTTTTTCTGCGTCAATGCACACACAGACTACCTGGATGAAATGGTAACTTTTGTTAAGTTCAGTATGTTCATAATACATGCACTTCCTATTTCCTCATAGGAATCAGAGACAAAAGGGTTTTAATTCTAGCCTATAGTCTCCTATAGGAGCCATCCAACTATGAACCTGCATAACCTTGTAATAAAGTCATGTGTATGGGTCTTGAGGAGTTCATGCATGTATAATAAGACTACATCTCCGGTTGCATTGAGACCAATGCAGAATATTTATTCACACATTTGATCTTATCTTGTACAACTTCTCAGAGAACCAAGTACATGTGCCAAAAATATGCTTAGAGGTCATGCAGTGTATGTCAGCTTTGTGTATAAGCTTGACACAATGGAGTGTTAACTTTATTTTTACAGCACAAGAAATTTCAAAAATTCCAAAGTATCTGTCCTCCTAAATAGAAGGTAATGAAATGTATATCAGAAATCCACATTTATCACCAGACAAATTACACACTCAAAATACATGAATCATCCGAGGAATATCTTTCCAGGAATGTGATTTATCTCATACAACATGACTATTAATATATGTTCGTTTACTGTTGCTGCACCATACTGTGCAGACATGAATATGCACCTGGCCAGCGCTGATATCAATGTCTTGATTGTTATGTATATATTATTTAGGTTCCAGCTGTCAGATTTCAGTTAAATTGATGCATCCTTTATTTTGTTTATCCATCGTCTCATGCTGTTTATTTGCAGTATAGCTTTTCCATTTGCCTAATTCATGCCTATTTTTACAAAATAAATAGCTAGATTTTATTTTACCTTATTTCCCGAAAACATGTGTGCTGGGCCATGCATGAATTGCAGACATTTATGAATTATGCCTTACATGAAACATCTCTGCACTATGCTATCTCTTTTCATACAAGCAGCTGCTGCTGGCAATTCAGCCCAAGCTGACAATAGAGATGTGTGCATTAGATAGAAAGCCCAGATGTTGTTCAAGATGGTACCACGTCTCTTGTCACTGACTACCAGCCATCTCTAAAGTATCCCTATGATGGCAGACAGTACATAAACATATAAAAAAGTAAAATAACCCATATATATTTTAACTAAAGATCAGCGAACTTGTTCATAGTTATAGCATTCAAATGTTGCAAATAAAAATGTAATCCCAAAATGCAAATGTTTTGAAATTTTCTTCATGTAAATTCAGCAAAATGGCAGCCATGGTAAAAAACGGTATAAGCAACCGCAAAAATTCACTTAACTCTACCTTTCCCTTTGCTTTTGCAGCTCTCCTTCTCTGCAGCCATCTGTCTTCTTCTTTCACTATTTTTCAATCCCCTTAGCCTTTTCAATTCCCTTAGCCTTCTTTACTTTGCACCTTGACTTTTGGTTCAAAGTAGGTCCCGGTTTGTTCATGATGCCATAATCTGCTCCTCCCAAGGTGCTGAATAGTCACTGCATCAGTCAGAGGCCCTACTCATCACTGGAAGTTATGGTGCGAGTAAAGAAAGCCAAATACAGTGTGGCAAGTTAGAAGAAGGAAGAAACCAAATGGTGTCACGAAAGAGACAAGGGTGGTGAACTTCAACAGCGGTGTGAAAGGGCTTCTGATTTATTTTTTTACTCTCTACAGTCGTTATGCTTGAAGGTCTCCAGAGGATCTCATGCATAATTAGGAAATTAATTGCATTGAATAACTTTGTATAAAAAAATTCTGTTTGTTCCATTTTTGAGAGAGGGAAAGTCAAATTTGTATAATATTCCCCTTAGGAGACATGAAGCTGTTATTGCTTAAATGCGTATACAGTACATTAATCCCTGATGAAGCCTAGCTAATGGCTGGGCTTCATGGCTCCACTGAATTAGCAGACATGAGGACTTTAGTAGACCACCCTGCTGCCATGGCAACACAATGTCAGTCGTTTCACACATGCCAATACAACAGGAGGACAGAATGTTTGTTTCTTTAAGATGTTAAAATGCTGTGTTAAAACCAGCACTTGCATTGTATGGAGTGGGCTCATCCCCTGAGCATCATCCAGTGTGCACATACAACGTAAATACAAGATGGATGTCACTTAGCGTTTAAGGAAATAATGACAACCCTAGGTACTCAGGGATAGTCCATAGTACATGTTGCTTGAATATAAGATTTATATCTTAAAACTATGAAATACATAGTTAAACTAACACAAAAAAAATCTTTCTGATATTGGTTGACAGTACACTAATATGTGCATTTCTGAAATCTTGCAAAGTTGTACCTAAAAACGATGAGCATCTGATTAAACAAAGTGATAACAATCACTTCCCTTCTGAAACTTCCACAATAAAGCACAAGAATTATCAAAAATATCTCATCCATTTATCACCAGACCACCGCAACCGAACATTGACCTAATTGCTATATGCTAAACATCTTAACTGTTGAGACCAGTGACTGGTTATAATGGTCAAGTAACTGATGGATAAGACATAACCCGCAGTAATACCGGATGCAATCACGGAGGTAACGGCAATCGAGCCACATGGGATTTAAAAGTATTTTTTATTTCTTTATTTTTATGTTTGGTACGCCAACCAATTTTTTAAAATCCAAAAACCTGCTCTGAAAAGCTGTGGTTGGATTGCAGTTTATTAGCACAAGCTATTTCATTTTCTGTGATATACAACAGCTTGTAAAGCGTGTGTATGGCCACCCTAAATATTATGTACAAATATATCATTGGCAAAACTGATCACTGATCATCATGTTTTTCTGACAACTTCCGAATTCATAGTCAAATAAATATTTGAGTCTAATTTTAAATATTGGAAACCGTCAAAGATTGATAGCTGAAAGGCACTATAAGTTGTGCTTTAACAGACCGATTGACATAGAACTACCCATATTTTAGCACCATTGAACCCCATAAATTACAAAGAAAGACATGTAATAGCATAGAAATGCCAGTTTACCTTCCAAATACACTATTAAAAAAAGTGTTTGAAATGTTTTTTGTTTTCTTAACTTTTTTTAAGTGTAGTAATACCAACACTAATAGTTAATTCTTATTTATCAAGTGTAAATGTTATTATCCATTAGAAAACAATGTGAAATGTATTATTTTGTTCAATAATGTCCTTTTTAAGTTGCCAGGTACAATATGTAATGTGCTGGCATTTTATGACTTCAATTTTTTATTTTTAAACAACCAAACAATGCAATGTTCTCAAAATATGTTTCTATCTTTTGTTGTGTTATGAAGTAAAGGCTATTTCATGCTTTCAATTTAACAGAAGACAATTTAACACAAACATGTCTGGTAAGGGTACACCACAAGCTCCAATTATGAAGAACAAAAACCGTACAGGTTCAAAGTAAGCAAGGAATGCTAGCATTATTTTGGATACCGCTTTATATGGCACCTTCTGGCACACATAACCATATTAAACACTTGCATGCTATTTTAAAAAATAAACCTGCCGTATCGTGCTGCATTCACAAAATAATGTATTGTGCCTGATTAATAGTGTCACACAAGGTCAAAAAATACCATTATACAGTACACAAATGATAACTTTCTGACCAAAAATATAGCGCCAAAAATAAAACAAACTCTAGTAGACAGGATTTCTTAAGCACTGCTATACGTTTTTAAAATTATTCCTGGTCACAAGCTTTGCATACAAAAGAAAGGGGTAATCACGATTCACAAATTTTTAGTCTTCTTTATTAAGGTGAAAAATTAATAAAATACATAGCCAATGCCAGCAGGTTTGAACGTTGTGCGGATTTCAGATGTTACTGCATCCTTAGTCATGACTAAGCATGCAGTGACATCTGAAATGCGTAGAATGCTCAAACCTCTGGCATTGGCTATGTATTTTTTTTAATAATTTTTCACTTTAATAAAGAAGTCTTAAAATTTGTGAAGTTGGATTACCCCTTTCCTGTGTACTCAGTCAACACTTTCTGGCAGAGATGATTCTGTGCTCCAGATTTCAGCCTGGTCAGACTATAGCAGTGAGATTCATTTTCTTTGGATGCAATGTTATCTGTGTTCTCTATTACTATATCAGAACACTGACCAGCAACTTCCACAAATGTGAACAGGCGCCAACTGAAAAAAGCAACATACAGTAACTACAAAAGCATGCCCAGTGGCACTCAATAATATAAAGGTATATTGGCATTGCATTACTGCTATAAGAATATTAGATAAAAGAGAAAAATACATAGCTAATGTGAAAAATGAGTAAAAAGACATAGGCATTGCATTACTGCATTGGAAATATTGACAGAAAGAGATTTTTTGGTTATCTAGTTGTGTTCTCTATTAGGCATGTGGGTCATCTATGGAAAAAGTAGAGTAAGCTGTTGCTTCTGATAAAACTCTGCAGTCGCGTACCACATAATGTCATTATTATGTGTATTGCCTAAGTGACAGTACACCACGCAGATATTTCTGAGCACTGGTTGAGCTGGAAACAAAGTTCTGCAGTAAAGAGGCCAAAGAGGATTAGCAAAATAATGGAAGGGGAAAAGAAGAGGCACGTATAGGCATATGGCAAGTAGCAGGGGTGGTGGGACAAATGAGGCAAGATATAGAATGTGTAAGAAAAAAATATATGAACATAAGAGGAGGAAGGGCACTACCCGTGGGATCTCCAGGTATACAGAAAACTGGACCAATTAAAGAAAGAGGAAAGAGGTATACCAAACAAGGGATCACCACATTATTAAACAATCAAAGAGTTAATTTTATTGTACACAAAAAGACCACATGTCCGCACCGGAAGTGTGGCACACACAAAAGGTAATAAAAACACTTAAAAAGCCCATGGCATTAAACCAATCACATTGGGAAACAATATATATAGTATATAATGTATATAACAAATGACTATATAAATATAATATGCGTAACCTCTCCTTAATGCAACATACATATATTATAGATAGTATCTACACATTGCATTGCTACAACAATGGTCCTAAATATTGGATCAGTTGAATATACCGCAGATAATAATACAGTTTACAACACTACATGCAATTTGGAAAGGCCTAGGCCTCCAAATATCCAGAAGGTGTAGAAAAAGATGCTAAATAAACATCAAGCTGCGGTATTAACTCTTAGCATGACTGGCTACAAGATTCTTATTATATGGGGACAGCATCACCCAAAAACCAGTGTAGCCCAGGAAATCAGGGCAGTTCATCTACACCAAGCCTTCAGGGTCCCTTAGGTCTATACTCACTATCGGTGAGAAGCCAGAAAAATACCAGAAAGCATGCAAATGGAAGTCGCATAAGGAGAGGGTTTCCCAAGGGATAACCCCACGCGTATCGCCACCTGTAAGGGTGGCTTCCTCAGGGGAAAAGGAGAAAGCTATGTGACGCTTCGGTATGTGCCCTATATATACAAGAAATTCATTAGGACTCACCAGTGCCGCAGCTGGAGAATCTGATATGTTTGCCGCGTTCTGATGGCGGCCGCCATCTTGCCTGGGTCATGTGACAGACAAATACACGCCCCCAGCTCCTACTGCGCATGCGTTGGTCGTAAACAAGTAGCGCTTTATTAAACATACCACTGTATGTCCCTAAGCATGTCAATTTACTGATATGCACTCAGGCAGCACCTGGAAACTGCAATTCCATGATCGATTTAGTATATACACTTAAATACAGCGCCGGTTGTCTATTTTACATCACATGATAAAAAAGGGGGAGGAGCGTCCCCATCTCATACTGCGCATGCGCAAATGTTCAAAATGCCGATAGATTATAACCCCATACAAAGTACAGTGTTACAAGTATTAAATATGGACGTATAATATAAGAGCTTCCCCCATGTATACAAACAGATGCACACATTCATGTGAGAGCGGAAAATCACAGTGGATATCGCCGAAAACGTACTCTGTAATACAATCTGCACTTAGGTAGGAGAAAGATGCTAGCACAAAGCTTTTTTATTCATATGGGGGGCAGCAACAATTCCCCAGTTCAATATCCAACCCTAAGTACAGAACAGATCCAGGTTTATGTCAAACCGATCAGGATGAGCAAAGAGCAGGGCAAAAGCGAGTCTGCACACAAACATGAAGTTCGTTTGACCGGTAAGTGATCAGTAGTATGGAAGTCCAATGGTCAGAGTATGATCACAATTAAATTTATTTGGTTAATGCAAACAGAGCTCGTCCTAATACGCTGTTTCCAGCAGGTGCTGTGCATATGTGGGACTCATCGTCATTAGATGAAACAAGGTATTGCCCCTGTGGGGACATGCTCATACAAAAAAGGGACCACATGTCAAAACCCACCAGGGTGACATACGGTCCCAACCAATGCATAAGCACAAGCAGAACTCGCCATAAACAGGACTCTAGCCCACCGTTCCACCCCAAGGGCAATATGTAGTTGCAGCAGGCGAATCAGGATGGAACAAAGAGCAGGAGGACCAGACTACAGAGACCCCACATAACATGGAAATCCCATACTCAAAATATAATCACAATTACATTTATTTAGATGATACAACCAAAATTTATCGGAATGCGCTGTTTCCAGCAGATGCCATACATATGTGGGGCTCATCATCATTGGATAATACATGGTATTGCCCTTAGGGAGACATGCCCAAACACAAAAGCAAGACCACACGTCACAGCTGAAAGGGTGACATATGGTCCCAACCAGTGCAGACGCAAATCTCCCCATGAAGGGCTTTGGCCCACTATTCTACCCTGAAGGCAAGGTGTAGTAACTATAGGCGGATTATGATGGAACAGGGAGCATAGGATTGTAAAGACCCCACACACAGGGTGGGAATCAGTCAAAAATCATCGGATTAGTATTACAGAAGATTAATCAAAGAATGATCATGGTCAGAGAACAGTAGTCGAGCTCACCCAGGGCTCTCAAAACATGGAAATAGTCGGCAGACTCATCCATCTAACCTCAAAGATGAAGTAGACAGTGCACCATGATGTCCCCTCATGAGATATAGCTAGGAGCACTATAATTACATCACTGGTAGGAATGCAAAATAGGGGTAAAAGTTAACAAGGAGGAAAAGAGTTATCCTTCAGGGGTCCATAGGTCTCATCAGGGGATGAGTATATACATAGAAGACCAAGCCAAAGAAAGTATTCGGTGTAGTTTGGTTTGGTAACCTCCGCTGTCATGATCCTTTCCTTTTGTTTCTTTCTTCTTCTTTTTCTTTCTATTCTATGCCTCTTCATTTTTTCCTCTCTTTTTCCTTTTTCCTTTTTCCCCTTCTTACTTCTCTCCTTCCAAGACGTCATGAACAAGTTGATGTCCGTGAGATCTCATTAAAACAATTGAGATGTCTCATCAAGATAGGTCGGCACCGCAGGGATGGTAGGAAAATGATCCAATACTAGAAGTCCGATGTTCTCATCGTGTTAACTCTTCCCTCATCCCTCATCCTAGATGTCCTTCTTCTCATTCTGCTTGCTCGAATATCACCTCCTAACTAGAAAACAGGAGACTAGTGAGCAACAGGGACAAACGAGATGACAAAAAGTAGCTTGTGAGGACCCACAGTTTCAAATGATGTTATAAAAACCAGTATACAGTAATTCTTCATTTAGGCCGTGTGGAGCCAGACTCTTAAGGGTGTAAATCCACCGGGATTCCTTCCGAAGGAGTTCCTTGGTACAGTACCCACCCCTAATGTTCTGTCTAACAGAGTCAACAATCATTATCTTAACCGTGTTGAAACGCCCTCCATGATGGGTAAGGAAGTGGGCAGCTACCGAGGTAAGCACTTTACCCTTCTTTAGGTCTGTGCTAGCCGTGTTGATACTTGAAAAGTGCTGTTGAACCCTCCTTCTTACCTCCTGTGTAGTTTCACCGACATACAGTTTAGGACAGCTGCAGATGAGGACATACACGGCGTTCCTGGTCCGACAGTTGTAATAGGCACCAGAAGAAATTCGCCTAGGAGAAATAGGTAGGGAGAAATGGTCATCAGCCACCATAAAAGGGCACACTGTGCATGCTCCACAGGGAAAGGTTCCTTTCAATCTGACGCCGGCGCCCAGGCTCTGCTTCGGTCTGGTGAAATGACTGCTTGAGAGGATACCCCGTAAATTCTGGGCCCTCCTTGCTACCAGCCTGGGTTTTACACCCAAAAAGGGAATCAGCTTTTTGTCACTTCGTAGAATATCCCAATTATTGTGGAGCAAACCATAGAGATCTTGCCACTGGTTATTAAATGGTGTGATGATACTCACAATTGTCTGTTTTGTCCGTATTTTCGGTTGAAGTAGAGTCTGTCGTTCTATAGACTTGCAGGTCTGTAGTGCTCCAGAGACCACCCTCTTCGGGTATCCCCTTTTGCGGAACCTGTTGGTCAGATCAAGGGCATGTAATTCAAAATCGATATTATTACTACAGTTCCTTTTCACCCTCATGAACTGCCCCTTAGGGATGCCGTTTTTAACATGCATTGGGTGAAAACTGCTATAATGTAGCAGACTGTTAGTTGCTGTGGGCTTGCGGTATAAAGTCGTGCAAATGGTCCCTTCTGTTTTCGTGATCCGAAGATCAAGAAACTCAACAGACTCAGAGGAGATGTTGGAAGTCAGATTGATATTCAGACTGTTGTTATTCAGGGTGGCAATGAATAATTTGCATTGATCAAGAGTCCCCGACCAGAAAAACAAGATATCGTCGATATATCTAAACCACCGGACCACATTGGTTTTGTACTGTTCCAGGGTATAGACATATAGCTCCTCCCACCACCCTAAAAAGATATTAGCATAGGGTGGTGCGCAGCACGCCCCCATAGCGGTCCCGAATGTCTGGCGGTAATAGACTCTGTCAAACAAAAAATAGTTCCTGTCGAGCACTAGGAAAAGTAAATCCAGAATAAAGGGAATCGTGCCTCCTGTTCCCAGTTGTTTTGTTGTCAAGGAAAAAGGACACCGCCATTGATCCCAACTTATGGTCAATTGAGGTGTATAGGGACTCTACATCTAACGTAACCAAAAGGGTCTCAGGTGGAACTTCCAATTGTGCCAGTTGGTCAATTAGGTGAGTAGAGTCCCTCACATAAGAAGGAGAAGATTGTGCCAATGGTTGGAGATAAAAGTCCAAATAGATACAGGGCCTCTCCAGTAAACCACCAATCCCTGAGACTATTGGCCTACCCGGGGGCTCCGGACGGCCTTTATGAATTTTGGGTAGCATGTAAAATGTTGGTGTTACTGGGTCCTTTGTTGTTAAGAAATTTTTCTCCTTCAAAGTTATGGTACCTTGATCATGCGCTGTGGTCAGGAATCTATCCAGATTCTTTTTGAAAGTGCTCGTTGGATCTGATGGTAACGCTATATAGCAATCTCTGTTGGATAACTGTCTCTTCGCCTCCCTAGTGTACATTTCTGTTGGCCACAACACCACATTCCCACCCTTGTCGGCTTCCTTTATCAGGAATTCCTTGTTATCTCTCAATTTAGACAGGATACGTCTCTCTCCAATGCTTAGATTATTAGCTCTATTCCCATCCAATTTGAGCTTCTCAATGTCTTTACACATCTTATTAAAAAAGATCCCAACCGCTGGGCAGAGACCAAGGGGGGGTGTGGCTTGGGACAAGAGTCGCCCCGCAAAAGGGATCTTCTTACCGGCTTGTCGTTCGTTTTCTTCCAGGAGGTCCAGGAGATCGTTAAACACCTGGTGATCCTCAGGAGGCAGTGTATTAATAATCTCAGGTCGACTGTAAAGATATTTAAATGTTAGTTGACGGCAAAAGAGGTAAATGTCTTTTGTTACAGTAAATTTGTCCAACTTGCTCATGGGTGCAAAGGATAGTCCCCTCATAAGCAAATTGGTTTCCACTTCAGACAGTTGGTATTCGGAAAGATTTACTATTTGTAGGTCTCTTGGATTACCTGTTACCAGTTCTGCCTCCGGCTCCTTGTTTGCCTCTGTAAGGGTGATCGCCAAGGTTGAGCTCTCCTGTTCCTTCTCTTGGTGTTTTGATTTCCGACGGCCCCTCCTGGTACGCTTTCTGGGTCGCTTGTATCCGTCGATAAAAAAAGATCACTAGAGGAAGCTTCAGAGGTCGCTGGAGCACTAATGGGTTCCTGGTTAGCTAGTCTACGCTTGTTGCCCCTATGTGACCACTTATAGGCCCTATTCTCAGCGTAATCGCTTCTATCTCGTTGGAACTTACTCTTTTTACCCTTGATAATATCTTTTTCGTAATTGTCAAGGATATTTTTTAATTTCTCCTGAAATGGGGCTACTACTGTCTGTAGGTCTTGCTGTTTAAGTATATGTTCTTTATTGTTTATCTCCTCCTTAAGTTGGGCAAGGAGGGAACGGTCATGCTCGATTAGCATATCCAGAAGTATAACCGAGCATGTCTGCAATCCCTGCTCCCATGTGATTCTAAACTGTGCGTCAGTCTCCCAGGCCGGGAATATTTGTACTCTGAGACCCCTTGGTGTAATTTTGAGTTTCTTGTACTCCTCTAGGGTTCTGATGTTCCACCACACTTTGGTTACTCTTTTATGCAAGTTGATCAAATTTTGCATGAGTTGTTGATTTTCATCCTGTAAACCACCTATACCACCAGTCGCCCCAGAATTAAAAGGGGCACCAAAAATATCTGAAGATTGACATGACCAAGCTGCTTCTCTAGCTGCTAAATCCATATGATTTAATTGCACAACAATATAAACTCCAAATACACTCGTCAATAGTACAATAAATTTGGCTAAATACCAAACAAAAAGGAGAGTAAAGGGGTGTGCCACCTTCCAGAAACGGAGCAAAAAGCACCTAGAAGAGGATAAACACAAGAGGAGGAAGGGCACTACCCGTGGGATCTCCAGGTATACAGAAAACTGGACCAATTAAAGAAAGAGGAAAGAGGTATACCAAACAAGGGATCACCACATTATTAAACAATCAAAGAGTTAATTTTATTGTACACAAAAAGACCACATGTCCGCACCGGAAGTGTGGCACACACAAAAGGTAATAAAAACACTTAAAAAGCCCATGGCATTAAACCAATCACATTGGGAAACAATATATATAGTATATAATGTATATAACAAATGACTATATAAATATAATATGCGTAACCTCTCCTTAATGCAACATACATATATTATAGATAGTATCTACACATTGCATTGCTACAACAATGGTCCTAAATATTGGATCAGTTGAATATACCGCAGATAATAATACAGTTTACAACACTAAATGCAATTTGGAAAGGCCTAGGCCTCCAAATATCCAGAAGGTGTAGAAAAAGATGCTAAATAAACATCAAGCTGTGGTATTAACTCTTAGCATGACTGGCTACAAGATTCTTATTATATGGGGACAGCATCACCCAAAAACCAGTGTAGCCCAGGAAATCAGGGCAGTTCATCTACACCAAGCCTTCAGGGTCCCTTAGGTCTATACTCACTATCGGTGAGAAGCCAGAAAAATACCAGAAAGCATGCAAATGGAAGTCGCATAAGGAGAGGGTTTCCCAAGGGATAACCCCACGCGTATCGCCACCTCTAAGGGTGGCTTCCTCAGGGGAAAAGGAGAAAGCTATGTGACGCTTCGGTATGTGCCCTATATATACAAGAAATTCATTAGGACTCACCAGTGCCGCAGCTGGAGAATCTGATATGTTTGCCGCGTTCTGATGGCGGCCGCCATCTTGCCTGGGTCATGTGACAGACAAATACACGCCCCCAGCTCCTACTGCGCATGCGTTGGTCGTAAACAAGTAGCGCTTTATTAAACATACCACTGTATGTCCCTAAGCATGTCAATTTACTGATATGCACTCAGGCAGCACCTGGAAACTGCAATTCCATGATCGATTACGACCAACGCATGCGCAGTAGGAGCTGGGGGCGTGTATTTGTCTGTCACATGACCCAGGCAAGATGGCGGCCGCCATCAGAACGCGGCAAACATATCAGATTCTCCAGCTGCGGCACTGGTGAGTCCTAATGAATTTCTTGTATATATAGGGCACATACCGAAGCGTCACATAGCTTTCTCCTTTTCCCCTGAGGAAGCCACCCTTAGAGGTGGCGATACGCGTGGGGTTATCCCTTGGGAAACCCTCTCCTTATGCGACTTCCATTTGCATGCTTTCTGGTATTTTTCTGGCTTCTCACCGATAGTGAGTATAGACCTAAGGGACCCTGAAGGTTTGGTGTAGATGAACTGCCCTGATTTCCTGGGCTACACTGGTTTTTGGGTGATGCTGTCCCCATATAATAAGAATCTTGTAGCCAGTCATGCTAAGAGTTAATACCGCAGCTTGATGTTTATTTAGCATCTTTTTCTACACCTTCTGGATATTTGGAGGCCTAGGCCTTTCCAAATTGCATGTAGTGTTGTAAACTGTATTATTATCTGCGGTATATTCAACTGATCCAATATTTAGGACCATTGTTGTAGCAATGCAATGTGTAGATACTATCTACAATATATGTATGTTGCATTAAGGAGAGGTTACGCATATTATATTTATATAGTCATTTGTTATATACATTATATACTATATATATTGTTTCCCAATGTGATTGGTTTAATGCCATGGGCTTTTTAAGTGTTTTTATTACCTTTTGTGTGTGCCACACTTCCGGTGCGGACATGTGGTCTTTTTGTGTACAATAAAATTAACTCTTTGATTGTTTAATAATGTGGTGATCCCTTGTTTGGTATACCTCTTTCCTCTTTCTTTAATTAGAAAAAAATATATGTATGTACACCGTGTGCAGAATTATTAGGCAAATTGTATTTTAAAGGTTTTTTTATTATTGATCAACAACTATGTTCTCAATCAATTCAATAAAACATAAACATCAAAGCTTAATATTTTTGGAAGTTGGAGTGGTTTTTTTTTTAGATTTGGCTATCTTAGGAGGATATCTGTTTGTGCAGGTAACTATTACTGTGCAGAATTATTAGGCAACTTAAGAAAAACCAAATATATTCCCATCTCACTTGTTTATTTTCACCAGGTAAACCAATATAACTGCACAAAATTTAGAAATAAACATTTCTGACATGCAAAACAAAATAAAAAAAAATTAGTGACCGATATAGCCACCTTTTTTATGATGACACTCAATAGCCTACCATCTATAGATTCTGTCAGTTGCTTGATCTGTTTACGATTAACATTGCGTGCAGCAGCCACCGCCGCTTCCCAGACACTGTTCAGAGAGGTGTACTGTTTTTCCTCCCTGTAGATCTCACATTTTATGAGGGACCACAGGTTCTCTATGGGGTTCAGATCAGGATGAACAAGGGGGCCATGTCATTACTTTTTCATCTTTTAGACCTTTACTGGCCAGCCACGCTGCGGAGTAGTTGGATGCATGTGATGGAGCAATGTCCTGCATGAAAATCATGTTTTCTTGAATGATACTGACTTCTTCCTATACTACTGCTTAAAGAAGTTGTCTTCCAGAAACTGGCAGTAGGTCTGGGAGTTGAGCTTCACTCCATCCTCAACCCAAAAAGGTCCCTCAAGTTCATCTTTGATCTATACCAGTACACCACCTCCACCTTGCTGGTATCTGAGTCGGAGTGGAGCTTTCTGCCCTTTACTGATCCAGCCTCTGGCCCATCCATCTGGCCAATCAAGAGTCACTCTCATTTCATCAGTCCATATAACCTTTGAAAAATAAGTCTTAAGATATTTCTTGGCCCAGTCTTGACATTTTATCTTATGTTTCTTGTTCAAAGGTGGCCATGTCCCTGAGTATGGCACAGCTTGTGCTTTTTTGATACTCCAGTAACGTTGCAGCTCTGAAATATGGCTAAACTGGTGGCAAATGGCATCTTGGCAGCTTCACGCTTGATTTTCCTCAATTCATGGGCAGTTATTTTGCGCCTTTTTTGCCCAAGACGCTTCTTGCGGCCCTGTTGGCTATTTGCCATGAAACGCTTGATTGTTTGGTGATCACGCTTCAAAAGTTTGGCCATTTAAAAACTGCTGCGTCCCTCTGCAAGACATCTCACAATTTTGGACTTTTCAGAGCCCGTCAAATCTATCTTCTGACACATTTTGCCAAAGGAAAGGAAGTTGCCTAATAATTAAGCACACCTTATATAGGGTGTTGATGTCATTACTTCACACCCCTCCTCATTACAGAGATGCAAAATATTCATTTGCCTAATAATTCTGCGCACAGTATATATATATATATATATATATATATATATATATATTTTATATATATATATATATATATATATACAATTTTTAAACAAACTGACATACTCTCCATGTTTTAGAGAAATGTCACCAAATCTTGCTGCTATTTTGTTGAATTTGTGGAAAGTAAATTGAAAAAAATCAGTGTTCTGAAGAGGATAAAAAAAGATTGCACTCACAAGTTATTTGAAAAATGTGGGGTATTCTCCACAAATAAATGTTATAATAGTAATGAAGATCAAACAATAGCGACAGCATTACAGAATGCGTGTACAACAGCATTTATTTTGCGAAGTAGATATATACATTGATATACACTTTGAACCCCAGGTGTTGCTTTACGATGTAAGTGAATGTAATAAAGCTTAGTTTAAATAAAAAATTAACAGAGGCTCATTTTGTTAAAATTATTACTTTCTATGAGTCTTTAAGCTACATAAATAGCCCATAAAATGAAATTACTGTCAAAGTATATGCCAAATTAACTACTTCAATACTGCCCATATATTTTAAATGTCTGAACAGTCCACATATTACCCTGTAATGAAATTTTAAATTGTCCGTGCAAAATAAAAAATTGTTTAAAAGAACTGAAGTACTCAGTGGTTAATACCTTTTAATGGCTAACTGAAAAGATGGTAATAATAGCAAGCTTTCGAGACTACTCAGGTCTCTTCATCAGGCTCCATATAAAACAAAATCTGAAGGGTCACATATTTATATACAACAGGACATAGAATGGGGCAGTAAATATAACAAGTTATGTGAAGCAGAACTATCACTATCGCAAGAGGACAAACTGTTGTGGCCATAAATATTGCTGCAGTTCAGTGTGAAAGTTTTATTGTCCTCTGATTAGGATCTGGTCCAGGGCTTCGATGCCCCCAGATGGTCGCATAGAAAACACATTAAATCAATATGATGCTGTCACGTTAGTTATGGGGAAGTACTCAGCGAATGGAGAAAGTGAAGGGAAAGAAGACCCTGTGTCTAAAAAAGGGGGAGATGGTGATCCCTGACAAAGTCTACCGCGGGGCATTGGCTTCCCTCACTCCCCAAAATAGGTTCCACACCTATGCGTCGAGAAGGATATTTGGTCCTAGGCTATCCCTGATCTGGGCCCTAGGAAACAAATGGATGGAAGCTCTTCATCAATCCCGTTTGGAGCTAAAGGACACTCAGGGATAACATACAAGAGAAAATAGCAAACAACTTATCTCCAACAAGATTCAGGGAGAGGGACTGCAGCATGTAATGAAGTTACTACATATGATTGCAAGCCAACTGCATGCACTCAAGATTTGTAGGTAGTTAGAGCTATCCGCAGTACAGACCTGAATGGAATGAGGTTATATAAGGACACAAATGGAAGTGCTGATGAAAATAGCTGAAAGGATGAGGAACTCCACAGGGTCCTAAAGGGAAAGGGATGAACCTCAAGCAGAGGAGATACATAAGATACCATATGCACCAAGGAATAATAGAAGATCAGGGAGCAGTTTGTGCAGTTAAACACTGCAACCTGCTATAGTTGGGCACACAGGACTGTCTGTCATTCGTGACATATCCGTGACAGAAACAGACATAAGGTTCATTTTTTTCTATAGTTTCATCCCAAATATCAGAAAAAAAACCCTAATACTCTCCACGTACTGTATGATAAAGAAAAGGCAAAATTTCTTGGAATATCCACATGAGAAAAAAAATTAGAGTGCTTATAAGCACATGTATAAAATAAAATGTGCATAGTCATGAAGGAGGGAAAATGGGCCAGGTTATTAAATGGTTACAGAACAACTTTTAGCAATGTAAAATAAATTAAGTTAATTTATAGAGAGGATATCATGATATGTAACATAGACACTAGATTATAAAAGCTTTGTTTAGCACAAATAAATATATTGTTTTAAACCGTATTGATGCATGTTTACATATATTATCATGTAAAATCTTAGAGCTTATTTATGGTTCCCAGACAAATTAAAGCTATCAGGAACGCTACCAAGAACTGATTTAAATGTTCCTCGTAGCTGTTATATTTTATGAACAGGGACATTATTAAAAATAAAAGATCTCCACTGGCACATAAAAGAACACTGTTAAGAGATTAAATGTCAACCAAAAGCCACATTAAGGCAGAATTTAGTGAGTTCCAAAAGGATTATCAGAGAACTTTTCAATGACCTGCATGTCACTTACAATAAAACCATCTGCATTGAAATAATGCAAAATTAAATGCATATTTAATTTCAAATGTAACAATAGGACAAAAAATAGCCAAAGGATTTAACTGTCATTTTGTATTTTGTTGTTGTTATACTTTAGGGGATAATGTAACAAAAACAGAATAAGTGCCAGTATTAAAGGTCATGTCCTATACCAGTAAAAATGAGCTCCAATTGTGTGGCATGCTGGCTCAAAAACAGGAATATTAAGACACATTTACATTTTACATGGCTAGACAGTTGTGAGTAAAGCAGAAAACAAAAAGGCAAGAAAGCCTTTAATTTCAAACTGTCTTGCCATGTGGATCTGCATGGAAAATTATTCAAAACTCTCATAAGGTAAAAGTTCATTCAATTTTAAGGCTTACCGCATTTTTTGGATTATAAGACACACTTTTCCTCCCAAACATTTGGGAGGACAAGGAGGGGTGTGTCTTAAAATGAGAATGGAGCTTACCAGGAGGTGGAGAATGGGCACTGTCCTGGCTGAAGTGGGGGCCGTGCTGGCTGCGTGAGGCAGGGTGGTGCCACAGGTGAGATGCTCTCTCAGTGGTGCAGGGCTGTGTTAGCTGCAGTGGGGGCTACATGGACAGGGCAGTAAGGTGGGTGAGATGCTCTGTCGGCGGGGTGGGGCTGTGCTGGCTGTGGTGGGGGTCTGTGTGGAGCAGGGTGGTGTGACCTGTGAGATGCTTTGTCAGTGGTGCAGTATAAATAATGCACCTGGAGTCAGTGCATGCGAAGGTGGAGCACTCGGCTCAAGATCTCATCTATGCATGTGCCACCTCTGGCCCATTGGTCTCCCAGCAGCGGACTTAAAGAACATGGCGCCCGGTGGTGGGGTGTGCGCAGATGAGATCTTGGCTTGTTACTGAGCTGAGAGCTCAATCTGCACATGCACCAAAGCCGGGCGCAATTTCTTTGAAGTCCGCATCACCAACAGAGCATCTGTAACCCAGCCACCATGGCACCTGTAGATAGCCCAGCCCCACACCACCGAAAAAAGCAGCTCACCCGACGCACAGCCCTGCCTCATGCAGCCAGCATTGTGTCCACAGCAGCCAGCACAGCTCTCACAGCAGTGCCTGCAGCATCGCCATACTCCAGCACTGCCCCTGGATCCTGTGACCCCCACTACACCACTGCTCCCGACAATCCCGATAAAACACCACTAGAGTATAAGATGGACCCCATTTTTTTTCTTTTTATCTCTATATTTGGGGTGCATTATATAATCCAGTGAATCTTATAAAATGAAAAATACGGTAGTTCTTAATGATGAGTGAGCGTTACCATGCTTGACTGCTTGGTACTTAATATGAGCATTGTGACACTCGGACGGGCTCGACGTGTGTACTGAGTATAATGGAACACGAGACATTTTACTGTACATGAGTCAAGCTCGTCTGAGCATCTGACTGGTCGTTTCAAGTACCAAGCAGCCGAAAATGGTAGTGCGCACTCATCACTACTGGTAATTATCATTAATATCATGTCTTTGATTTTTACCAGATACATGACAGATTTCATGCATCCATTTTGAAAAGGAGGGCAATGAATCCTGAGATATTATTGACTTATAATGGTCCCATTAGATTTTTGTTTTGATTTTTCCCATCAAAAAGCAATGGAAGTCCAAAAGAACTAAAGTTAGCAATAATGTGCGCAAAGCCTAAAGTCATTCCCAGCTCCAAGCATGACAATCAGAATATGTATAAAAAAATTATGACATAGACTTCTGCTATATAGTTACTGCACTAAATATTCATTCTAATTTCCATATATTTATCCCATATTATATACATTCAATCCATTATAACTGACACTCAGTGTCCAATAAATACATTCATAGAATGATGAAAACACTCCAATGCAGTGCTTACAACCCCTATATATATATATATATATATATATATATATATATAACCAACAAAACATCTCTACATTGTGCTCACATTTTTGCAATATTTAATTGACACTCTGTTGCACTGGAAATCCTAATTACCGTCATAACACCGCAGTTTATTGTCCCCACTAACTGTGCTCCACTCACCCTTATTCCAGTGGTGAATTTCTAATGCTGATCCTGGTGTCTTTT